>NC_137063.1:42904845-43107345 GCF_032717465.1 Coenobita brevimanus
TGTGTAAAGGTGGGCCATGGGCCAAAAAAATAATTTATTAAATTTGGGTGCGGATCCGGATCCAATGTATGATATCTCCAAGAGTTTCAATGAACATCAATATAATTTTGTGAAAGAGTGGGCCATGAGTCAAGGAACAATTTATTAAATTTTGGGCAGGATCTGGATCCTAAGTATTCCACACAATATCTCCATGGATCCGGATCCGGATTCTTTTTAATGGCAGCAGTGGCACTGAGGGAGATATGCGCTATCTGAGTGCTTTCTAGTTTTGCATGTAATTGTCTGATATTCTCTCAATTGCACCTGAATTAATCGCCCTTTCCCATTTTTCTTAGACCTAATTGACTACACTTTAATCAGTTCCCTCCTTTCCCTATATTTCCTAACTTTAATTTGCATATGATATAGACAACATCTTCATTTCTTTTAAATTAGTTTTCTCATCTTTCTGCCCTATTTCCTAGCCCCAGTTCTGGGTATAAGATTAACAGTTATCCTCTTATCTATCTCTGAACTAGTTTCTCACCCCTCCCCTACACCTAGCCCTAATTTTGTGTTAAATATTCACAGTTATCCTCATCACTCTTTCAAACCAGTGATATTTTTTTGTGGTATATTGTTGCTGCCTCCAGTCTGTTATGTTGGGAGAGGGATATACAGTAGTTCTTGCACTGAAGCGGCAAATTAATGAAGGCTCTATTTAACCCCTTCTGTGCGAAGGGTCTCTCCTATGCTGCATAAAATCGTCTGGAGATAGGAAAAGTGACATGTGCAGTACGTCATAATAGTGAAGAGCCTTTCCTTTCAGCACCATGGCGACCATTTTTAATTAATTTAGCCAAACACTTCTATCCAGCTTAATCTCCTTAGTCCGGGACCTTTTTTACAATTTATTCTACCTACCAAATCAACAAACAATTCTTTTTAACCTAGGAAGTAGGATTTCTGGTGGTTATAGGTTAAAAATAGACTTCGTTGGCCATTTGCCTAAGAGAATTGTACCCTTGGTTGAATATAATCATCTGAGAAAAACAAGGAAAAAAAAAGTACTCGAAATGAAGGGAAGCGAGAGATTTGTCGAACTTTGGAGGATACACAAGTCTTTAGTAACCTTTTCGGTAACTGTATAGGTAGATAGGTAGGTAGGTAGGTAGGCAGGTAGGTGGGTAGGTAGGTAGGTGGGTAGGTAGGTAGGTAGGTAGAGGCCAGGACAGGTGATGGCATGTCCTGAGGGGGTGGTAACTTGGAGTTCTGGGAAGGGGGGAGGGTGAGAGGCAGGGGAGGGGAAAGGACAGGTACACATGAAGAAAGAGAATAAGACCTCCACACACACACACACACACACACACACACACACACACACACACACACACACACACACACACCAGTACGCATGCGCAAATAGTGACAACACATACATTGTCTGCCGCACTCACTTGCACTTTCTACACACACACACACACACACACACACACACACACACACACAGTGCCTCTCTCTCTCTCTCTCTCTTTCTTTCTCTCAACAAGCACCCCAGCACTCAACACATGTACACAGCAAGCAAAAATAAATCTAATTCCATCTTCCTTCACTTACGCAGCACAAACAAAACATCCATGACTCCGGGCACCACAAGCAGTCACATGCGGTACACATATGCCACTGTTTGTCTGTATGTCTGGCGTAACTGTGTGGCCAGCTATTCATACTTTTGAGTGAAAGGGGAGGGGGGGGGAAGGGTGCTGTGGTGGAGAGGTGTGGTGGTGTGATGTGTTGGGTGGTTGTTGTAGTGAGGTGAAGAAGTGTTGTGTGTGTGGGTGGTTGTTGTGGTGTGATGTGGTGGTGGATGGCATGATGTGGTGGTTGTGGTGATGAGGCGTGGTGTGATGTGGTGATTGTGGTGTAATGTGGTGATGGAGAGATGTGGTGGTGTGATGTGGTGGTGGAGAGATATGGTGGTGTGATGTGGTGGTTGTGGTATGATATGGTGGTGAAAAGGTGTGGTGGGAGTATGACTGAGCACCAGTAATGACAAATGACATGGTGTTGAAAGTATGGCGCTGGATGTGGAGAAAGAAGTGACGACATTGATGAGATGATGAAGGCAGTTACATTAATGAACGAAGTATCGATTATGCTGATGCAACAGAGGAGAGCAGGTGTGACTGAGAAAGTATGTAAACAGTTGAGGGTGGGAAATGTACAGAGAAGTACTGAACAAGAAGTCTGATTTAAAAGTGAACCTTCAGTGAAAAACAAGCAAATGAACTGGAGGTAATTCTGTATCCATTAACCTGCAAAAGACAATATCCAGTTCAATACAACTCTGCTGCATTTGAATCTTAATATATATAAACTACTGTAGATGTTCCAGGGTAAACACTGAGCTTGACAATATTTCCTAAAGGGAAGACAGATGCCATTTTGTAGATCTGCATCAAACTTATATTCAAGATAATTCCGTATTAATTTCAGTTTTTTTTTTTTTTTTTTTTTACGAACAACCTTGAAAAGGGGAAACCTAAGACACACGGTCTAGTAAATAACAGAACAAAAAATAAACGAAGTCAAGGTGGGGAGGAAAAGGTACTGTCCTTGAAAGGGTTGGATTAAATATCATGTGTTCTGATCTGATCTGGAGAGGATTAGGGAGGATGTCGGGTTGGTGTGCTGTGGTGGTGGTTGTATGATGGTGGTGGTGAAAATGTGGTTGTGGTGTGGCACGGTGGTGTCATGGTGGTGTCTTATTGTGAGATTGGAAGGTGTTGATGATGGTGTGGTGTGGTGGTGACGTTGTGTGGTATGAAGGTGATGGTAAAAATGATAGGTGGTACTGTGGAGTGGTGGTACTTCAAATGTTGGCTGATAATGTGGTGAGATTTGGTGTGGCGGTGGTGTGGTCTGATGATGGTTTTGGAAAATGTCAATTGGTAATGAGGCTTTATGGTACTGAAAATTGGTGCTGTGGTGTGGTGTGGTGAATGCTAATGAAAACTGGTGGTATGGTGTATTGTGGTGTGGTCTATTTCGGTGTGGTGTAGTGTGGTGTGGTGTGGTGTGGTGTGGTGTGGTGTGGTAGTGTAATGCCACAGCGGTATCTCAGCATCCCAAAATCACAGTTTCATGCATATATTTTCATTTTTTATAACTGATATATTTTGTTGTATACTTTTAGATTATTTATTCATAGCTTTATTTACTTATTTTTATAGTTATTTAATTACATTTCAGGATGGGCGGCATAGTGTACGTGTGCCTGGTGATTTCGGCCCTCTCCCACCTCGGCTCTGCGGTCCTCCAGAACTACGACAGTGGAGGGGGAGGGGGAGGATTCGGCGGAGGTGGAGGAGGAGGCTTCGGTGGAGGTGGAGGAGGAGGCTTTGGGGGAGGTGGAGGAGGAGTGGATTACAGTGGAGGTGGAGGGGGAGGTTTCACTATCGGCTCAGGACAGGATTTCGGCTTTTCACATGTAAGGGTTTTGTTGACTGTGGGTTATTTTTAGATTTATGGTATTGAGATGATTTTGTATGGGAGTGCATGGTTGTCTCTCTCTCTCTCTCTCTTTCTCTCTCTCCCTCTCTCAATTTTCCTCCCATTTAATACTCTACTGCTCATTTTCTTACGTCCCTTTGGTTTATAGGTTGCACTGGGAGCCCTTTTACTTGTTTTTTTTTTCTATATCCTACGTCACCCCATCTCTTCGGTGGGAAGTAGGATTGCTATGAAGATGATGATGATGACTTTTCCTTCTATATCTTCTTCCTCATCTACGTTCTTTCATCATCATCATCATCTTTCATCATCATCATAATGTTATTGTTGTTGTTATTATTATTATTATTATTATTGTTATTATTATTATTATTATCATCATCATCATCATCATCACCATCATCATTATAGTTTTGCTATACCCACACCCTCTCCTCCCCCAGGCCCTTAACTCCAACGGTAACGTGCCAGCAAACAGCCTCTACAGTGCTCCAGACGGCGGCGGGGGAGGCTACGGCGGTGGCGAGGGCGGGGGAGGAGGCGGAGATTGCATACCCTCAACCCAGGTACTATTTTCGTTTCGTCTCCTCCTTAGCGATTTATTCAACGCATTGCCACTTCAGTATCCTCTTGTATGTTATTCTGCATGGCCCTACAGAATCCGTAACACCTCTATCTTGGCGAATTATTTAACGCATTATGCACCTCAGTATCCTTTTGTACGTTATTCATGCAAACTGTATAGATATTAATATAAGTGACACAGAGGACAAGGTGTAATATGCCTAATAAATAGCTTCAAAGCAAAAACAAGTGTTAAGAAGTTGGCAAAGCCATCATCAGTACGACTCAAAGGTGTGTATCAGATCGACTGGCAATACTTTCATCCACATTGACATCGCTTCTCCAACACTTTACTACCAGACTTGAATGAACAGTAAAGAGAAAAACTACGACCAGACACTATCTTCCCATTAGACTTCACTACAATGGATACTATTTCGTAGTAAATATTGGTTAAGGTGTTTATAAGAATGCTTTTTAATACTTTAATCTTCCATCGTACGACTACCGAGCACTTCCTACCATAGCTAAAACAACTTGATAATAATAAACTGCTGTGGAGACGTGTTTATCGTGAAGACTGCTGAAGATCCGGTATGAATACATTCATTCATGAGCTCAAATTTTGTGTAAGACTGCTTGTTTATACTCTTGTCTTCACTCGTACAGGTGTCATATAGTGAATCTTTGTTATAGTCAAGATTGCTCAAGGTGATTTATGGCTACTTGTGCAGGTCTCCATCGTGACGGCAACCCAGCTGGTGCCCACAACCCTGATCAGCACCCGAACCCGTGCCATCCCCACCACTGTGTTCCGTGAGATTACCCAGACCAGGATATACCCCACCACCATCACCTACAGGGATGTCATCACCACCGCTGTGCCGCCCATCATACAGACACAGACACAGGTGAGGTAAAGGTATACACACACACACACACACACACACACACACACGTGTGTGTATGTATGAGAAAGAGAGAGAGAGAGAGAGAGAGAGAGGGGGGGTAAACGAAGGAACAGAAGTAGAAAAAAGTGAAAGGAAAGATGGAGGGAGGGAAGAGAAAGGAAATACCTCCTTTTTACAACACACCTGTAGCCTCTTAATAGCCTCATTAACCCCTTCTCTCCAAAGCTGCGTGGAGTAGTCTGGAAGCAGCAAGAATAACTTGTGAAAGACGTTAGGCGTGTAGCTTTCACAGCGACGTGGAGAGAGCATGGTGTAACTCAGATCTACTGTTAATAGATTAAAGACATATTTTGGATGTTTCGAAGGCAACTATTATCTTCTGGAGTTCAAAAATAGATGTGTGTGTGTGTGTGTGTGTGTGTGTGTGTGTGTGTGTGGGTGGGTGTGGGTGTGGGTGGGTGTGGGTGAGAGAGAGAGAGAGAGAGAGAGAGAGAGAGAGAAGGGGGGCATGGTTACAAGAACTTCGCATACGGTATTTATCTTTATATTGCTGGTATGTTTTTCCCTTGTCCTTTCGGTGCATCAGTTCCCTCTCTTCACTTGTTTTTCCCTTACTTTGTCTCACCACATTACTATTAATTTTTCTGTTTACCTGTTGACATTTCTACTATATCCTACTGTCTCTTCATTCGTGTCTACTAACCCCATCACGTCCCTTCCTCCGCAGCTGCTGACGGAGACGAAATACGTGACTCGTGCCCGCATCATCACGGACACGCGGTACCTAACGCAGACGCAGGTGCAGCGCGTCACACAAACCTCTGTATCGACCAGGTTCCAGATATCTACAACCACCAGGCTACAGGTCGTGACTAGTACCGTACAGAACAACCAGGTGAGGAGGGAAAGGAAGAGGAAGAAGGGAAGAGGGAACGGAGGGTGAAAGAAAAGGCAGAGAGGATGGAAGAAAGGAGAGATGGATGGTGAAGGATGAGGTAGAGGTAGAGGATGGCAGAAAAAAAAGGTGAATGGTAAATGAACTGGGAGAGGGAGAGGGGATGAAACAGAAAAAAAAGTGAAAGAAGTGGGTGAGAGAGAGAACGGCAAGGAGGAGGAACGGAGACTGAAGAGGAATGAAGGAAGGGGGGCATGGAAGGAAAGACGGCTGATGAATGATGAGGGAGGGAGGGAGGGAGAAAGGAAAGAATAGAGAAGATTGGTGAAGGAAGAGGGAGAGAGGCAAGGAGTATGAAAGGAAGGAAAGATGTCAAAAATAGAGGGGAAGGAGGAAGTAAAGAGGGAAGATAAGGGAAATGAATGTTGAAAAAGTGAAGAAAAGAGAAAAAGGAGAAGAAGAAGGATTGGTACTAGGAAGGAGAAGGAAAGAAGTAAAGGGGGAAAAGAAACGGAAGAGGATGTTGAATAAGTGAAAGAAAGAGGAAGGTGGGAAGACAGGATGGATGGAAGGGTGGGAGGAGATGGGAGGAAGCTGGGAAGGGTGGATTAGAGGGATGGAGGTAGGAAGCTGGAGAAGAATGAGAAAGGAAGAACAAAGTAAGGGAGAAAAGGAAGGAGAAGTAGATGTCAAAGAAGGGAAGGGAAAGTAGAAGAGAGGGAGGTGTTCTTTGGTCCTCCAAGAGTAAAGAGGAAATTCAAAGGATGGAATTCACCCTGAGAGACACTTCCTACACACAGCAAAGCAGCTCTACCGCCTCTGTCCCTTTATGATGTGGGTGTGAGGGCCATTAGCGCGTACCTCCACGGACCTCGTTTTATGGATGCTTCATTACACACCTGGCCCCTACTAACGCTACGGCCACCACTCACCGCAGTCACCCCTAATGCCCAGAGGAATGTTATTTAAAGATAAAATACTTTTCTTCTAAATGATACACTTCCACCATCCTCATTTAATTTTATATTGTAATAAGAAAGCCATCTATTCATAGTAAAATACACACACACACGGGTCATATTAGTCCTTGTAGGTGGTGCAGCACCGCTAACGTGTGAAAAGAGACGGTTTTTCATCTCTCCGACTCTCCTCTTACAGACTCGCTCCCGAGTTTTCTTAATGTTATGTTATTTCATTCTTTCTGCTGTTTTTATTATGCCCACATGCTCTCACCCTGGTTGTTTTCTCCAGCATCCATCCATAACATAATAGCTTGTATATAAAACGATGGAATACTGTACAGGGTCATCAGAGCACAATGATAGACTTGCCATGGTGAAATGTGCGTCTGATAGAAGTTCGAGCCCACTCTTTGATGAGCAGATTCGTTCAGTCGCGGTCAGAATTACTCTACACGTGTGGGTTTCTGGAATCACGATTGGAGACTCCAACCATCTTGAATATTGCTGGTTAGTCTGCTAGGATATCATCAAGTTTTAACACAGATTCGAGAGAGCGTAAAGGACCTATTGCTCCTGACTGTATGTGCACAGTCAATGGTTCCTGCCTACTCATACTCACCAACAAGCGTCTAAATTTAGAACCCCAAATAAACTCAAAACCACACAGTTTCGTTGCCGGATTGTGAACGGATAAATTTATGTTCTTGTATGCATGTAGCGGAGCATGAGAAGGGACGAATATTTGACCATGACCGTCCTTATGAATATTTCATATGGATGGGGCTCGATAGTTCATGCAAAATTGATCTATTCAATAGTGTTATTTCACTGGTCATTCTATTGCCCTCTCTTAATATTTTTCTTCCCTGTTCCTATTTCTGGATCCTACCCGCACCACTTGGAAGGATGATGATGATGATAATGATGATGATGATGTTTCTCTTTAGGACGACGTGGTTAGTGAGTGTCACAGGAACTATTGCTCGCAGCAAAACATTGCCTCTCACTGGTTCGTCCATACTCACACCCACCTCAAGACTATATATAAAATCGTCCCTGAGGATTGAACAATTAGTGACTGAAGCAGTTCCGAACCTCCGTAGGGACGCTTTGCCCACGACTGCACATTATGCTTTCTTCCAGGTTCAGACTCAGTTCCGGACAGTTTTCCGGACCCGGACGGAAACGCAGCAGGTGACTCGAACTGTACAGGTGCCTCGCTACTTCACCCAGACCATCACCTCCCACTTCCCCGTCACCTACACCTCAACGGTATTCGCCACTCGCACGGAATACCTCACCAACACCGTCACGGCTACTTGCGGAGGTGGCAACGGCGGAGGCTATGGCTCGGGTGGGGGTGGGGGTGGTTTTGGTGGGGGGTGGGGGTGGGGGGTGGTTTTGGTGGGGGTGGAGGTGGTCATGGAGGGGGTGGAGGTGGAAGTGGTGGGGGTGGGGGTGGGTATGGTGGGGGTGGAGGTAGTATTGGCGGGGGATTTAATGGATTTGGTGGGGGTGGCGGAAGTGGGGGATATTTCTAATAAACTATTTATCAACTTCTTAATCAGTATCTTTTATTTATCTCTAGTATATTGCTTTACTAAACCTTTTGCGTTGACGGAAATGTGCACTATTTTATACTCTTTACCACCACAATATTGTCTTTCACTTTTCGGATTATGTTTTCCTTTATTAACCTTTTGGCGACGACAGATACTGCCACCGTTATATTTTGGCAGCCACCACAGTGTCATGCAATTTATGAATGACCTCTCGTCCTCTTGGGGTTAACTAGGCCACTGCATAAAAGCTCCTCCTCATTATCTTCCTCCTCCTCCTCCTCCTCATCATCATCATCATTATAATCATCATTTCGACTCTTGCTCCTACCTAAAAATGGGGAAAGGTAGCATCCAGAAGCACAAAAAGCGTGAAGGAGAACTATCAACTGCATGCCTAGTGAAATGTATTTTCTCTTATAGATGGACATTAATTTTGCTTTGTGGTAAAGAAAGAACAAGGTGTGTGTAGATGGCTTGGCTTGAGATGGAAGTAGAATTCCAGTTGCTTGAATGATGTGTAAATGATTGTCTGACCCATTTCACTTGGCATGTTCGTAGTTCTGTTTCCTTATTGCCCACCCATTTTTTTTTTTTTTAATCTTACCTCGCCCTGTCCTTAGATGTGACAAAAGACCATGATGGTGATGATGATTTTAAAGATACTCTTCACATACACCTGTTGGATATGGATATTCCTTCAAAAACAAAGAAAAAAAAAGCCAATACTTGTCTGTACATAGATAGATGGAAACAGATTAATGATTATTGTGTCAAATAGTAGACTGCGTAGAAACCCCTTGTGTAATGCTGAGCTCTGGAAGTGTAAGAGGGCGGCAGGTAATACAGGGTTGGGGAGGGTGGGGGAAATGCCTTTACCTGAAGATGTTGGGTCACTGGGACAGATGGTTATGTTTATTGCATTTCACTTTCTACCTGCGTTACACCAAGTAGGTCAGAGAGAGAGAAAGAGAGAGAGAGATTTTGTGTGTGTGTGTGTGTGTGTGTGTGTGTGTGTGTGTGTGTGGTGTACACTAGGAGTCTGTTCATTTGACTTTAACCACGTAGTGTTAGCAAAATAAAATGGAAATCCTTGATTCTCAGGCACAGTATAGAGTTAGTTGTTGATCTGTTTGCCACTATGGATTTTCATGAGCTGAATAATATCCGCTGATGTCAACCGGACCAATACACAAGCTTCGTATATGGCGGTATTGTGGGACCAACCGACATAAACTCCATACGCCTGTGTTTTCCTTGCTGGCCAGTGAATAGAAGTGGCGAGAGTGGATCATGCCACCTGCCTGGGTACTGACGTTGATCTTTATACCTTGGCTTGAACGCCATTATGTGTTACTGGTAGTGTTACCTTCTTTTTTTTTTTATTATTATTATACGAAAGCTTTCTGCCCTAGATAAGCAATGCTTTCGTCAAAGATTCATGCCTGCGTTGGTGGCCTCCTAGGTGTTTTATATACAACAATCGTCAGCGACATAGGAGGGTGATCACTGGGCATTATTGTTGGTGAGTACCATGGTGCGGACTGGATCCTCCGCCCCGTAGCACAGGGTACACACCAATTCAACCGAATGACCAAGGACGATGCTGTAGTCATTGTTGATGTAATGAATTGTGTGAAATATTGATCACTGTACACAGGACTGCAGCTTCTTGTAGTGATTATTCATGTAAAAAAAAAAAAAAAAAAAAAAAAAATTGTGCCTCATCCCTCGTTCACTAAAGGACAATTTCAACAAAGGATTTTTAACCACTCTTGTCTCTAGGCAGGGATTACAAGTATCTTTCACCACATACCACTAGGTTAGCTACATAGAGGTATCTCTTATGACTACCCATGTGTACAGCTTATTGCAAGTAGTTTATATGATGATAGTACTTCAGATAAAAAATTGTTGTTGGATTTAAATTAACCGTAAAGGTAAGTTATGTTGCATACTCTTTCCACTGTAATTTATTGTCAGTGGGAGGGGATAAGAAGAGTGTGAAGGGAGGGAAGGGGAAGGGGGATAAAGTGTGACGGATGGGAAGAAAATAAGAGGGATGAGGGTGGGGATGAGAAGTGAGAGGGTATGGAATGCACGTAAATGGGGAAAGAGTATGAGGATGAGGCGTAAGGGTAAGGGCGATGGATAATGGGTGAAAGCAGCTTGAGAGTGAGAACAGGGGTGAGAGTGAAAGAATGAAAATGGGCAATGGGGAGGGAGTGGGGACTGAAGATGGGTGAATGAGGTGAGGGGTGAGAAGGGAGTGAGGACAAGGAGGGGGTGAGATGAGAGGGAGCGAATGAGGGGGAAAAGATGATGCCTGAAAGGGTGAAAGGGGATAAGAGAGGAGTGAGGTGGAGTGAAAGGAAAGGAAAGGGGTGGTGAGATGCCTGAGGGTGAAGAGTGGGGAAGCCAGACAACCACCACCATCATCATCATCCTCAGTTCCGACCTTAACTTTCCTTCAGGCAAAAACTGGTTAGGTAGGTGGGTCTTTGGTCTTTCCAGGCTTTCCCGTCTCTCCTCCTCCTCACTTAACTCCTCCCCTTTCCTCCCCCTTCCCCCTTCTTCTTCCTCCTCCCCCTTCCCTTTCATCCCTCGAACTTTCTTCCCTCCACCTTACATCTTCCTTTACTTTTCCCTCCATCTTCCCCTCCATCTTTACTTTCCCCTTTAGCCTCACCTTACCTCCTCTCTCTTATCCTCCCTTCCCCCTCATCTGTCCACACTTCTTGCATCCCCCTTCCACTGTTCCTCCCTTCTTCCTCCTCACTCCCTTTTTACCTTCTCCCTCCTCTATTTCTCTTTTCTTTTACCTTATTTCCCTCTTTCCCTTTTCTCTCCTCCCTCATTCCTTAACCTTTCCTCCCACACTTCCTTCCTTCCTTCCTTCCTCCACCAATGCCCTCTTACTCCTCCCTCATTTGAATGCTTTCTTTATCTCTCCAACCCATCCTTTGCCCCCTCCCCCCCCTTTCTCTCTCTCTTTCACCCAGACTCAGCTCGTCCTGCCGCATTCTTATTACGCCTAATGAGTGGCTTTCCCAGAGGCTCGTGAAGGGGGATTCGCGTCTGTCTGAGGAGAGAGTTAGAGAGAGGGAGAGAGAGAGAGAGAGAGAGAGAGAGAGAGAGAGAGAGAGAGAGAGAGAGAATCCTTTAAAACCATAAGTACGGTAACATGCTTCTCCCTCATTCAGCATCAACAGTAAACTTATAACTTAATCATCTTATCCTAATATGCTTCCTTTGTTGACGTGGTGTAAGGAGGTGTGAAGCATATCTACTAAGGCTTCCGTGGAGATACAGAGCAGAGGAGAAAGGACGCCGCAGTTACTTTCTCCCCTTGCCAACTTCTTTGTCTTAGGAGGTGTGAGGTTACTTGGAACGCAACTGCTGTAAGGAGGGTCGCCACATCCCAGTGATAATACAGAATCACCCACGCACCTGTCCACCCACCCATCCATCCGTCTACAGACCACTTACCCACCCACGCACACATCCACCCACCCACTCATCCATCCATCCAGTTAACCATGCACACATCCACCCACCCACTCACACATCCACCCAATCAACCACGCACACATCCATCTACAGACCACTCACCCATCCAAGCACACATTCACCCACCCACTCATACATCCACCCATTTACGCACTCACACATCCACTCATTAACCCACGCACACATCCACCCACTCACTCACACATCCACCCATTTACCCACGCACATATTTACCTTCACATCCAACCATTCATCCATCCACCCATCGACCAATCCACCCACCATCCAGTTCGTGCATCCATCCGGTCACGCTTCCACAAAGAAAATGGATTTATAAACGCACCAACTTTGTTTCCTGTAGCTGCCTTATACTTTAAACATGGAAAAAGTGTTCAGTTTTCTCTCCCCTGAACCCAAGGAGTATGATAAATAACTTTGTGTAAAAGAAATGTTGTTTTAAATTCCCGGAATACTTTTTGTGCGAAAATTCCAGCATTCTTTTTGCCGTGAGCAGGTCAGACATGGCTAGTGGGAAGGTCGGTGTCAGCCACGTTCTGCCTGTCTGTTTATCTGCCCTTCACCACTAAGGTGCACCTTCATTAGTAGAGAGACCCATTCTTCATGTAAGAAAAAAAAAAAAAAACTGACAAAGCATTACCAGTATATGCACTGCAAATGAAATTCTGTGAACCTGCATGAATATGAATTAATTTCGGTAGTTCTGTTCGCATTCAAGGATTTCACCATGCAGATAACGTAGTATAGACCTGTAGGAGAGATAACGTCTTTAAAATTAAATAATAACACTAAATTATTTGTTCATTTATTTGTAACCAACTAGCAAGGAACAGAAAACGGTAACAAACAACACAAAACAATTTCCATAACACCTAGCTTACGGTTATCAAGGTACATATATGATACAGTTAGTTATGGGAAGACCGATAGCAACAAATTAACTATTGTAAGTGTTATTGTCGTTTATTATAACCTATCGATGCTTATTCAGTTTTAAAAGCCTTCCTAAATTATGTTTTTTAATTTTATTGTGTTTCCGAGTCTAAGTAACCATTTTTCACTAAGGTTAGGTGTTAATAGTGTCAAATTTCATATATCCCTTTTTTTTTTACTACCTTCCTCCCATTTTCTCATCAATCTTTCTCTTGTTCCTCAACTCTTCGACGTTCCCTCAGCTGAGTAAAATTGTCATATGATAGGCGATATTAATGCATTTGACCTCTAAATAAGTTGCTGAGAGGTCGTATTTTCAGTCATACAGAAGGCTTCGTGGCACCTGTTCCCAGCGATTTATTTTGCATGTTACCCCAGAACAGTCTACTTTGCGCTGTTTACATGGTTTTTACATCGACATATTCTGCATCAGTGGCATACAGAAGGATACTAAGGCGTAAGAAGCAAAACAAATCGCTGAGTAAAAGGTGCTACGAAACCTACAGTCACTTAGAATACAGCCCCTGCCTTGTAAAGGGTTAAGCATGGTAGACTCGAAAAATGAGGAAAGTTGCTTCGCGGTAACAAAAATATATAAATACATAAATAACAATACTTAGTCTCCCATTAATCCTATGTAACTTGCCTTTCCTGTTTTCCTTTATTTCTTCCCACAAGCATGCCACTCATTTTGTCGTATTTTATCCTTATTTTCCCCTTAATCATGCCAATCCCCTTTCTTATTCTACCCCTTATTTCTCCCGTAAGTCACTCCTTTCTCTATTCTACCACTTATTTCTCCCCTTAATCGAGCCACTCATTCTTCCTGTTTTACTCCATCTTTCTCTTAATTATATCACTCCTATTTTTACCCCTCATTTCTCCCATTAATCATACCACCCCTTTTCCTGTTCTACCCCTTATATAGCCCCTTAATTTCTCTTTTTTCCATTTCACTCCCTATTTCTCCTCTCGGCCACACCACTCCTATTCTACGCCTTATTACTCTCCTTGGTAATATCTCTCCTATTCTATCCCTTATTTCTCCCCTTGGTAATATCGCTCCTATTCCACCCCTTATTTCTCCCGTTTTTTTTTTTTTTACTCATTCAGACCCACCAGCCTGCTAAACAAATTCATTTTCTGGGCGATGAAGGACTGAGGTTGCTGTTGCGATGCGTAGTATGGACCGTAAAATGGACCGTAGTAGCCGGGACTGCCAGAGTTACCGTAATACCCATTCACACCAGGCGCCACCGAACCGTAACTGGACCCGGACCCGTAGTTGGTGGATCCGGAGGGGTAGTTGTATCCGGTGTGTGACGGCGTGACGTACTCAGTCTGGGTGACGTAGGTGGGGCGGTACTCCGTGGAGGTGATGTACCGGAGCAGGGACGTGGTGACGGTCTGGGTATAGGTCACGTACTGGGACTGGACCACGCGTGATGTCACCAACTGGGTGGGATAGGGAGGTCAGCAATTTAGCATCTGCCTACTTACTTTCTCCCGTCACATCATCAGTCTTTCTTTCATATATCGCCACCCTTCCTCATATATGTCTGGTTACTCTTCGTCATATGCATCAAGTCACCCTTCCTTTTGTCTTTCTCCGTTTCAATATACTCTTCCAAAATACACTCCAACTGCCATGGAACACAGTACGTTAAATGCTGTGAAATTAGGTACAATAACTCAAGATTTATACTTAGTTCCGTAGGTAATTTTTTTTCTCAGATGAATTTAATCGTTTGGCCCAATTGAAGAGACAGTCCAAAAAGAAGCACTCTATTACCCATTTCATTCCGGTGACATTTTTTTTTTAGTTATTTTTGCTGCTCAGATAAGGCCTGTAGTTGTAAAAGGGGTTAATGGAAGCTGTATCTAACTTATCCATTTCGAAAAGTCTCTCCAAAACTAGATAAAAAAATAATTTGGTAGTTGCAATAATAAAGTATAATATACGCTGTTAGAGTAAAGGGTTTCCACGACTGACCTGTGTTTGGATCTGTGTGGTGGTGATGTACTGCTGCTGCACTCTGGTGGTGGTTATGTAGGTCGTCTGGGGAACCACTACCTCCCTTGTTACAGTCCTCGTTAGGGTCTGGGAGAAATGGACAGATGGTGAGAGAGAGAGAAAGAGAGAGAGAGAGAGAGGGGGGGAAGGGGGGGAGAGAATTTTGAAACAGTGAAATTTAAATTTGATGAAACATACAGTACACTGTGACCCTTGAAGGTAAATCAATGCATTTTAATGAAACTGAAGGAAATTACGATATCTCTGATGACGTAGAAGCACTATTTAGATGATTTCGGTGTTTAAGGTTTAACAACTTCAATGAGCTGATCATAATTAAACAGACTTTTACGTGCTTGAATTCAGTGTTGACAGATGTTGCGGTGAAAGTAAATGCTAAAGAAATGGAGTCTGAGGTAAGTAAGTAAAGAGAGATTTTGATGAGTCTTAAACAAATTTAGTGTTGTGGCAAGTCGGAAACAGATGCTGAAGTCACCTAAATAACCTCTTCAATTTTGAAATCCTCTGGAATAAAACCTCCTCAGATTATGAAATCCTCTTAAATGAAAACCCCTGAAATTCTCAAATCGTCTGGAATAAAAAAAAAAAAAAAAAAATCTCCCGTGCCCCCAGAACCACCGCTGACCTGCACTGGCCCCTGGACGGTGAGGTAGGAGGTCTGGAAGGCGGTCTGGTACTGGACACTGGTTGAGGTCACACGCTGGTATACTGTGGTCGGCACATACACCTGCAGTATAAGAGGAAGGTGGGAAGGGGGACAGTTTATTTTAGTTTTGTAGTTAGGAGATTATTTCAGTCTGCCTGGAACACACACACACACACGTAGTTGATGACGGTTATATCCGACCTTTGCAAATTCGAAAGGTTTCTCCTGTACTGAATAAAACAGTTTGAATATATCTAATTAATGAATAGTTCTCTCTCTCTCTCTCTCTCTCTCTCTCTCTCTCTCACTCACCTGCGATAGAGACACCGTGGTGGAGTATATGAGTGCCGTTGATGTGAGTGTGACTGTGCTGACCTCACACTGATCCTCGGGTTGACTCTCAGCGTCTGGTAACTCGTACAGGGCTGGAGGGAGGCCAGGTGGAATTATGGTAGTTATTGATTGAGTGATTTATTGAGTATGTTTAGTAGTAGTAGTAGTAGTAATAGTAGCAGCAGTAGTAAGAATTGTATTATAGTGTGATTCAACATAACACATATCAGGCTACATGATACGTACTGTTTTGGCGATGTTTACTGATAAGAGACATATTATACAACAACATTGTTAGGCAAGATGAGATTGCAAGCCATTATCCTGTTGACTTCCAAGGCAGAGCACCACCTTCTCTGCAACTATTTATTTTTCCTAACTGCACCTTACAGTAATAATGGCGGTGGGTTGTGCACTGACCGTTAAGGGCGGGTACGGGGTCCTGGAAGGGTGCTTGCTCTTGGGGTAGTCTCTGTCGGGGTAGGTTGGCTCTGACGTCGTTGATGGCGGGCCGGGAGGTGGGTACTGGTGCGGGAGGGGCGGCCAGGGGTAGCTGGGAGGTGGGTGGACCAAGGGGAGGACTTAAACCGCTGCGGGGAAGTAGAAGGTGGTTCATATATTACGCTTCCCAGGTCAGTACTCTCGACGGTTAAAGAAGCTCGCTAGCACCTAACGCGAGTAATCATATATATTTCAACCTGATTAAATTTCTACTTAATTTTATATGTAAATGAAATCTCAAAAAAGTTAACGAATAATAAACCTGGATAAAAGTATAAAGCAAGAGATCCAATACACAACTTATAAGCTAAATAGTTCACTAATACTAAGCCTGAAAAGTAAAGCAGTCTTATACACAACTTAAGAGCTAAATAAAGTTAACGAATACTGAACCTGAATAAAATAAACGAATAAAGCAAGGAGTCTTATGCCCAACTTAAAGGCTACTTAAAATTCTCGATTACGGCACCCGGATCTAAGGTCGACTTCAGGAATGTCGTGGTTCAGGTCGAATTCTGTGTTTTGGTTGGGTAGGAGGACGGACAGCTTCTCCCCCGTCACCACCGTCACCAGGAATATCGTCACCGTTACCGTCACAGCCCTGGTTACAAAGGGAGAGAGGAGGGAATTAGTTATCATCATCATCATCATTATTACCATTATCGTCCATCGTCGCTGTTATCTTCATCATCGTCATTAGATCATCATCATCATCATTATTATCATCGTCCATCGTCGCAGTCATCTTCATCATCGTCATAATCATCATCATCATCATCATTATTATTATTATCATCGTCCATCGTCGTTGTCGTCTATCATCATCATCATCAACATCACCTTTATTTCTACAGCCATCCTCATCACCACCTTAACTCTACTTCCAAATGTTAAATGGGATAAGTAAAAAGGAAAATAAATCCACAAATAAGGAAACAGTCAGCCTACATGTATAGCTTCACAAATGACTGGGATTATCTGTAAGGAAATTAAGTATCTTCCTAAGGTTTGGTTAATAAAAAGAAAAGTAGGCTCATACAAGACGCACGTTATTCAAATCAAGGCTTTGGTTATGAGTGATTGGCTTTGGATATTCTTCAGACACAATTAAAAAGATGGTTAATTCCCTGACAGTGCGGTCCTCTCGTCACCATGGCAAGACGGTTCTCTCTCTCTCTCTCTCTCTCTCTCTCTCTCTCTCTCTCTCCTTTGGATATGCTATTTGTAGTGAAGAGGACAGGAAGAGCTTCCATTTAGCCTGAGTGCGCAAAGTACATGAAATTTCCTAGTTTTTTGTCAGTCATTTGTGGAAAACATGTGAGTGTAAGATGTGGTTTGGTTGCTACTTCACGGGATGTATTCACCAGCGAGGCAAACAGGTTGAACACGTCTTTCTCTTCGCACGGGTATTACCGAAATAAGCTTGCCTAAGTCTTCGCAAATTTTAGAACTTGTCATAGGTGTGTGTGTGTGTGTGTGTGTGTGTGTGTGTGTGTGTGTGTGTGTGTGTGTGTGTGTGTTTCTGTGTGTGTGTGTGTGTGTGTGTGTGTGTGTGTGTTTCTGTGTGTGTGTGTGTGTGTGTGTGTGTGTGTGTGTGTGTGTGTGTTTCTGTGTGTGTGTGTGTGTGTGTGTGTGTGTGTGTGTGTGTGTGTTTCTGTGTGTGTGTGTGTGTGTGTGTGTGTGTGTGTGTGTGTGTGTGTGTGTGTGTGTGTGTAAGAATGATCATATTGGGAAAATCAAGGAACGCTTAGTGCAAAAATTATATACGTAACTGAATATGTGTCCAGGGATCGATGCCGCGTCTTGGACAGATGGAAGTATTGTGTTAGGTATTATTGCTTTGTCCTGCTGAGCGTGTCCTCTGTCTCAGCTGTGTTTGGACTCTCCTTCTCGGGAACTATGTGCCGTATTCTCGTTGGTATAGAAGACCCTGTAGCACCTCTTCCTTGGCGAATTATTTTGTATGTTACATTAATAGCCTCCTGTGTTTCATTCAAGATTTTTTAGCATCAACACACCTTGCATCAGCGAAGTAAAGCCGTCTCTCCTGAAGATCGGAACGTGGGATTCGGCATTGCCCGCAAATTATTTCAGGTATGAATATCTTGGGTAAGTTCATGCCACATTTCCTTTGACAGATATAGAGAGAAGTGTATGATACGGTTTGACTCGGCTTGAATCAGCTCTTCTTTGCTTTTGTTGCCTTCACGCAAAATTTCAGAATAGTGCCTACTAGGTTACCTCGAAATCTATTACCGGACAAATAATGGTGCTAAAATTGTTATCATACGCCTAATGATAACTGTGACAGGATTGTGGTGGTATTTGGGGCGCCGAATACCTATAAAACATGCAAAAGGACATCAAAGTGCATTACGCAATAAAATCGCCCAGGAAGAAATGTTACAGTCTCCAGTTCCAAAGAGAATACGGCTATGAAAGTGAATCTTGTTGCATTCCGCTTTGCTGCCCGTTGAACCACATGGTTATTAAAGGACGCACACAACCCTGCCAGCTTTGGGAGTACTTTCTTTTAATGAACTTTTATATATGCATCCCTCGATTATTTCGTCGTGCCGGATTAACTAACACAGATGGTGCAAGAGAGGGACGCTTTCACTAGGTGACCGGGCAGTTCTACTACACGGTTATATTACCGAGTTGTAGAACCGAAATTAGAATGGTAGAGTACAGGAGAAGGGCAACGTCAAAATTCAGTCCACTGAATTAACGTCCAGAGGAGCCTTGGGCTACATCAACAAAAACAACGACAACAACAACTAACATGCTTAAGATCAATTCCCTGTCGTAAATTATTTGTTTGAAAAGAAGGGCAAAGAAAGGAGAGAACAGTCTTTCTCCACCTTCCTTTTTTTCCTAAGAAATAAAAATGTCTCGAGAGGAAAATAATAATGTAATTTATAGTTAATTTTTGCAGCAAAACAAGGAATGTGGATGCAGAGGCTTCTCATGTTTGAAGTTTCTCATGTGAAAACAAATATAAGTTACGACAGGATATCGATTGTAAATGTGTTGGTGAATACACTCCCGGATGCGTGCTGAGAAGGGTAGGAGGACAGCCACTTTTACAGCGAGCCTTTACTGTTGTCAGGCACATGTTTGTATCGAGGGGTCATCGCACACTCCCCTCCCCCTTCACCTTTCAGTACGATGACATTTAAACTTTTGTGTTGCTAATTTGAGTGCATTTTATTCAACTTAAACGTCTTGCTGTGCCTGAGTTAGAAACAATATCCTTTAACCCCTTTAGTACTTTTTTTTTTGTTTTTTTTTTGTTAGTTGCCTCCTGAGAATTTTAAGGGAGGCTTCTGTAAAAGGAAGAGAGTAGCTCTGAACGCAACAAATTCGACACAACATTCACAATAATCTGCCGTGTGGTTTAGCTAATATCTTTAGAAAACGTCATATCAAATTGACCATTTTTCCCCTGCTGTAGAATTATGGTTCTTCAATAAAAAGCAAATATCTGTTTTAAAACTGGCAGACAGTGGCCCTACGGAAATTCCACCCATCTCTCGGGTGGTTATGGTGGTAAACCGAGATGAGACAACTTCCGTCATTCTGGGGCTTCTTTCATCCATCCTCCTCGTCATCGTAATCATGGATAATTCGGTGATTTTTAGATTTAGTGTTATTTAAGAATATTACATAAGCCGAACCTGACAAGACTTGACCTAACCGTGAAAGGCATATACTGTACTCGTCCCTTGGTCCTCACATTGGCATCCTCCGACCCTCGCCTTGGCAGTGGGGGGAAACGTATGTGGCTTTCATGGTTGCTTTAGATCACGTTTGGTTTGGCTTGTACAATATCCATAAATAAAACTGTGCAACTATACTTAAGAAGTCGGGTTCAGGATACAAAAACGCTGCGTTGCTTTGACAGACCTTAAACCAGCACCATCAATAACACTCTGGTGGTTTATAAGAAGTGTAAACCAACAACAGCTATAACCGTTGTTCTTCTGCCGGATAGTGTTACGTTACGTGTTGCATGCACTGTTTCGTATAATCTTTTCTCGGAGTCACTTTCCCTCGCCGTGGAATGTATTTCCGGCAAGTGTGAGACATTTCCTGCAGCTGTCTTCACAATCGGTTAGTAGCGGTGAGTTACACACCTGTATCACTTTGCCCGTTCACTGTTAAAATGATTATCACATTTTATTTTCCACTTACTACCCCTTGATGATTTTTCCATTTTTAGAGGGACCCATGGTACTGGCTGGGTTAATGCACACACGAGAACTGGCTGCACTGACTCACTTCATGGTGGCTGAGTGGACGAGTGTCTACTGGTGAAGACGACAGACAGGACAGGGCAGGGTAGGGCAGGGTGTAGCAGAGGCAGGGGCAGAACAAGGCAGACTGTGGTGTGGCAGGGCAGGGCCGGTCTTATACCCTCACGGTCACCCTTCTGTCCTTTCCGGCCGATACCTTGTTGACCCTCCCACATCCCTCCTTGCTTCCCTCCCCATTACTCCTCCCCCCCCCTCTCTCTCTCTCACACACACACACACACACACACACACACTTGTCCTTCACCTTTCTCTCTACCCTTCCCAGTACTCAACTCTCCACTCCTCACCTTTTCTCCTATCCTCTTTCTCTCATTACCTCATCTTCCTCCTCTTCCTCCCTATCCACCTTCACCCTCCCTTGCCCTGTAGCTCTCCCTTCTTTCTCCATAGTCCCTCCCAACCTCAGTCCTTTTCCTCCTTTTTTCCTTCGTCCCTTAGCTTTTTCTCTACCTTGCACTCTTTCCCTCCATCTTCTTAATCACAGTTCTCTTTCTCCCACTCTACCTCACCTGCACCCTTTCCATCTACATATGTGTTTTCCTCCCCCATCGCCCTTTCCTTCCCCTTCCCTCCCCCTCTCTCTCTCTCTCTCTCTCCTCGCCCCTCCCTTTTGTGTATGCTTTCTGTCTACTTACACTGAATCCTTTCCTTCCAGCTCTTTCCCCCTTCTCTAACCCTTCTTCGCCCTGTACTTCCAATATTTCACTCCTCTTTGCCTCTTTATCTTCCCTCCCTATATTTATGTTTTTTTCTCTTTATTACTATCACATTAGCATTCTCTCCACCCTCTTTTCATTTCCTTTTGTCTTCACTCTTGTCCTCTTCCACCAGCTTCCTCATCGCCATCAAGTCAAAGGCCTCACTTAGCTTTCTCTTCTTTGACTTATTGGTAGTTAGCCTGTTTCATCCTAACCCTGGCAATTTATACATTCCTTTCCTCCACCTGGTTCTCTGCCAACCCTTTCCCCTCACTCCATCTGTACCATTTCGCCACCACACACTAAGTTTCCTCTTCTCAGTAAGATCGCGCTGACTTTATTAACCTTAACCTAACCTTATCAGATTTAATTTAACTTGACTTTTCCTAACCTGACACTAACATATTAACTTAACCTAACTGTAGCAGACTCTCCTGGAGAAGAAGAAGTGCCCAAATAGACCAGAATTCGTAAGACTTCCTCCGGGTCGCCATTCTCTAACCTTTTTTGCGTATGTGTAATGTGTGCTGCTAAATGCGTGATCTGTCCTTGTCCTTTTCTGCTGGTGAATAATATATCTTTTTTCCTATGTGTTCGTATCCATGAAGCTTTTTTTCTTTTCCACTCCGAGTGAATAGGGGGAGTAATGTAAGGGTGTGTGTGTATAGAAGCAGTGTGACGATGTACTAGGGTAACAATGTGAGGGTGTACGTAGGGGAGCAGTGTGAGGGCGTATGTAGGGGAGCAGTGTGAGGGTGTATGTAGGGGAGCAGTGTGAGGGTGTATGTAGGGGAGCAGTGTGAGGGTGTATGTAGGGGAGCAGTGTGAGGGTGTATGTAGGGGAGCAGTGTGAGGGTGTATGTAGGGGAGCAGTGTGAGGGTGTATGTAGGGGAGCAGTGTGAGGGTGTATGTAGGGGAGCGGTGTGAGGGTGCACAAGGAGGAGCAGTGTGAGGGTGCATGAGGAGGAGCAGTGTGAGGGTGCATGAGGAGGAGCAGTGTGAGGGTGCATGAGGAGGAGCAGTGTGAGGGTGTATAAGAAGGAGCAGAGTGTGTATGTGGAGGAGCAGTGTGACAGCGTATGTAGGAAGAGGCAGTGTGTGGGAGTGGGGTTGAGGGGAGGCGTGTGAAGGTGT
This sequence comes from Coenobita brevimanus, assembly GCF_032717465.1. Lineage (NCBI taxonomy): Eukaryota > Metazoa > Arthropoda > Malacostraca > Decapoda > Coenobitidae > Coenobita > Coenobita brevimanus. The sequence goes on from NC_137063.1 coordinate 42,927,360, forward strand.
GTGGGGCAATAGGATGAGGGTGTGTGGGTCAGCAGTATGGGGGTATGTGGGGAAACAATGTAAGGCTGAATACAGGATTGGATCCAGCACTTTGGAAAGAGAGGGTAGGGAATGATTCCTAGCCAAATTATTTATGCTGACATATTACTAGAGTCCTCAAAATATATCACCAAATGCCTCCTTTCGTTGCAATGATCCTATTATGTTAGGTATGTAAGATATTCATTGCATATTTGACAAATATTATTATTCTTCTAATATAAATAACCATTGGTCTGCCGAAAATAGAGAGGAGACGGACACCCCCCCATGCCCTACCCAGATCCGTGCTGGCATGTATGGAGAGTAATAAGAGGTGTATGGGGGTAGTAGTGCGCGAATGTTGGCTAGTGTATAGTATGTGAAGTGTAATATGGAAATAGCTTAGTCTTATTAATTAATTAATTTACTGACTGATTTATTATTATTTATTTATTTATTATTTTGGGGAATGCAGAGCGTAGACGGAGAGGGTTTTTGGACGGACCCAGACGGGCCGTGATGACTTGCGACGACCCTGTGTATGTACATTATGAGTATTATTCCCTCACGTTAATGTTTTTGTCCCCATTCTTCTTCTTACAGCTCCTTACAAAATCCCCATTTTATTTTTCCTCCTTAAAGTATCTCACCTTCCCACCAGCACAAACACATCCACCTACTGTACACTGCAACTTTCGATCTCTCTTCCGCTCCATTACTCTTACATCGCCTCTTTTCCTAATATGCCCGCACAGCTTTTTCCAGGACTACTTAGCATACATACTATGCAGGCGTCATCCTCATTGTATATCGTCTCAAATAGTAGGCTAATTGTTAACTGATTTGATATCATTTTAAACATAGCATGTCCTTTAACGTTTTCTTACGTCCGGCATTAGAGAAAACGTTTTTGATTGGAAATGAAACTAAACTGGAAATTCAGTTCGAGTAGTGAGTAACCAGAAAATGAGAAAGTTTACCCAAATGGTAAAAAATTTAGGTTATTCTTTACCTGTGAAAAACTCTTTTCAATAAAAAATATGGAAAGACCGCGCCGGTTTGGTAAAGAATTAATAAAATGTATATCTAAATATATTACTGCATTTGACAGGTAAAACTGCAGCTACGTTTACGATAAAACCCTTAGATCAGAATATACACTGTTTTTAGGCTCGTAGGACCTTTTCAAGTGTTTGTTGTGGTACTAAGCTGATGTTTCGAAGAGTGACTGCGCCCAACTAGAAAAGAAGCGAATTCTGTGTGTTCAGTGTTAAAGCAAGAAGAGAAGACAGTATATGAGAAGGCAAGTCACAAGGAAGATGTAAGAACAGAAGACGAGGCCAAATTTGTGTGCTGATAAGAAGAGGTGGAAGATGACCCCATAAGTTGGATAGAGACGAGGGATTAGTCATGAAATTCAGAGGAACACCACAGGAAACGCCAGGGCCGCCCCCAAGAAACAGGAGACACTGGCGATGATATGAGGTAGGGTGTTCAGGAGAAGAGTCTGCATTTGCAAGTACAGATTATGAATCAGGATAATCGCCTCATTTGTGTTAGATATTTGTACCACACTGGAAGTGTCGTTGTGATGAAAGCTTACCACATGATGTTTGAAGATTGAAATTATATGTAAATATGGTAGGGTTATAAAGAACAAATCAAACAGTTTGCTTGAGGAATACCAGACATTAAAGAATGTGAAGAATGGTGTGCCAGACAATCCCAGAGGATTTGCAGATTTCAAATAGTAAGCAGTTTTCTGGATAAGAAAAAATGCGGTAGAACAGTTTAGGCACTTAGCATTGTACATAATACAGAATGAAAATGGCAATAATATATATATATATATATATATATATATATATATATATATATATATATATATATATATATATATATATATATATATATATACAAATCCTGCAGCATTGCTTAATCAGTGCGATTAATGGCAATGGCGTATTGAAAATTGAAGCAGCGTACAGTAGACTAAATGATCTTAAGCTTCAGTCCATCCCACATCATCCCTCGCTGTATACCGTAGCCTACTATCCTTCTATCCCATTCACAGTCTCTCACCTAGTAAACAAATTTATAGAAGTGAGAGCCTTTATAGGAGCGACCGTATTCCACTGTTTCTTACCAACGTTTTTTGGAAATTAGGAGCTTCAGTCACGTATACTTTAGCGTCATCCGAGAAGCCACCGCACACTATACCAACCCTCTCACACCACACCACACAAAATCACCCACAAGCACTACACCATATTATACCACACAGAATCATCCTCCTTCTCTGCATCACACAAAGTCACCCTCCAAAATTTTACGATAACAAGGGCATTTGCCGAAGGGCCCTGAAGCTTCCGGCTCCAGTACTTTTCCACATGTGTATAAGGAAGGAAAGGGTACTTCAGTAATTATACAACCAGTTTTATAAAAGTGTTTATATTGATCAGTATATTACTACTGTACAACTTATACTCCCGATACAGCATTTGTCTACTCTGTTTTGGTGGGTCCAAGGCATCCACCGTATATTTTAGATCACTTTCCTGTAAATTCTAACCGTAGTCTCCATCTACAAACTAGAGAACTTTACATAATAGGTACAGTAATGACAAAATTAACATAAGAATACTGAATGAGATATTGCATCATATTTTCACCTACTGTATTCTAACCCATACACGTCTTATTAAAACTTTCATACAAAAGAAAAAATAAACTAATGTACTATCCAGCACCGTGACGTCACTCCCCTAGTGTTTACGTGTTATGGCACTGAGAACCGTGTAAACAAAATCAGTGGAGTTTGGTGGCACATGCGTGATAAGTGAGTGTGGACAAATTCTAATTCTTTTCCATATGTACAGTCCACAAACTATTGTAGCTGGTAAACTATAATAAATTTCCTTTGGTAGAGTAGCTTGCCTTTGTGTGTGTGTGTGTGTGTGTGTGTGTGTGTGTGTGTGTGTGTGTGAACATTGAATTTTGTTCTGGCCGAGGTCAGACGATTGTCCTCAGTTAAAGAAACCCTCTGCAACAGAAAGGTTATAAACTATATCGATTAACGGTGTGGTCGAGCATAATTTCGTTTCCTATTCCAGCCCAATGCAGATTAAGGATTACCGTACACAGATATCTCAGAGGGGACTCTAATCTCCGTCCTTCTTTACAGTGTGGACATTACGATACATGCTTGATCAGTGAAGGTATCATATTTGGGCAGCTAGGTGAATTTTCATTAATCACCTCGTTCATTCAGTATACAACGCCAGTGAATGAAGTGTGTGTGTGTGTGTGTGTGTGTGTGTGTGTGTGTGTGTGTGTGTGTGTGTGTTTATCAGCACATGATGCTGCACATGTACACTTTCCCATACCTGTGTTCTGGTGCTCAGGTGTACACCTTACCGTACCTGTGTACTGGTGTTCATAAGCTGTACATATTATCTGTCACACACTGGTATAACCAAGGTGCTGGAATCGAACCTCCGTCAGTCCGCACATCGTTCTTAACCACTCTGCCAACCGTAATCTTAACCCTTTCACTATAACGACGCCTGTCTTATTTTATTTTTTTGCAACTACCTGACGATTTGTTAAATTCAGGAAGGACATCTTTGAGATAAGAAATTAGGAAGATACTCTGTTATCCTTTTCACAACGAGGGGCCTCGTGTGAAAAAAAAGCGGGGGGGGGGGTGTGTGGAAGCAAGGACATAAAGAAAAAGACATCATTGCGCTGAGAGAGTTAAAACTAAGGGGACGAAGTGCGGACAAGGGGCAAGTCTCTGACAGTCGTTTGTGACACCTGTGATGAAAGTAAAGCGTCTTGACCCTTGTACAGTACCAGTTACTTACCTCGGTGCTGAATGCTGTCTGTAACGTGGCTTGCAGGCTGAATACACCTGGCACACAGGGGATGTCCCATAAATGCCTGTCAGAGTTCAGGGGCTTCCTGAACCTTTGTGCTCAGTTCTTTATTATAAGGCTGTTAGATGAGGGATATGCTTCTGAATAGTAGCAGCAATAATTTTCCATCCAGCTTGCTAGATCCACATTCTTTTGGTTGTACTGCTAAAATAAATCCTGTGGTGTAGCTGGGAGGGGGTGAAAGGGCAGACGGTAAGATACAAAAGGATGGAAAGAAAAGAGCGTGAAGTAGGAAAGAGTGGAGAAGAAGATATTGCAGTAAGAGAAAATGGAACAAAAAAGAGTAAATTGAAGGAGCAAAAACTGGAGTAGAATTACACGGGTGATATAAGTGAGTAAAAGCGAGTGAAAGCAAGAGAGGACGGTTAGAGAGAGATGGAGGGTAGGAGGATGAAGAGTGAGGGGTTTGAGAAAGATAACAGAAGGGAGTGTGAAATGGAAGATTATTTAGGTTGCGAAAATGGAAAGAGAGAAAGAAGAAATGGTTGATGTTGAACAGAGTGGAATAGAAAATGAAACATAAATAGTCTTCCAGCCACAACAGAGGTGCGTGTGATGTCTCTTAGTAGTATCCCATCATGGTAGTGGTCGCACCATATCCACCACCACCACAGTCCGCCTGCTTCGTCTCGGTGGCGGTCACGGTCTGGGTGATGTACTGCGGCACCGTCTGCGTCTGCGTTATGTACTGCGGCACCGTCTGCGTCAGCGTCTGCGTGATATATTGCGGCACCGTCTGCGTCTGCGTCACGTACTGGACCTGTGTGCTGAATCGCGTGATGGTGACGGTCTGGGTAATGTACTGCGGGACAGTCTGGGTCTGCGTAATGACGTTGGTCTGCACCTGTACGCTGGTAATAGTCTGCGTGATATACTGCGGTACCTGCTGGGTTCGCGTCACCGTCTGCACCTGCACGAGTGTGGACGTGACGGTCTGCGTGATATACTGCGGCACTGTCTGCGTCTGCGTCAGGTACTGGACCTGTGTGCTGAATCGGGTCACGGTCTGAAACTGAAAAAAGAAAAAAAAAGTGGAAAATAGAGGACAGGTAGGGCTTTTAATAAATAAGTCAAAGAAAATTGTTACATTGATACAAACAGTATAAAGGGGAGGTAACTCATTTAATAACTCGACCTGCATTGATGGAGAAAAATCGACAAGGGTAATGACGTTGTAGAAGTGCAGAAAATAGAGAAAAAAATAAGCTCAATTACAAACTTGGACTTATATGCTGTATTGTGTCTGCATGAAACTAAGGATAGAAAAAAGGTGACGTTGGGATAAGTTAAAAAAAAAAAAAGAAAAAAAAAAAAAGTAGCCCATTTGAAGAGAGAAGTTGAGAATCATAATGACGTTAGAGAACAGAGTGAAGATCGCAATTGACATCTGTATCGACATTTTAGGAGAATTTTGTAGATCGTATTGCTATATATCACATTATACAAGGCACATTTTACGTTCATATCTAGCTTTAGGAGAGAAGTGTGTTTTGTATTGCTAGAGAGAGAGAGAGAGAGAGAGAGAGAGAGAGAGAGAGAAAGTAGTTCCATCCATCACCAAGCTAGCAGAGATGTATTGGCGAATGTTTTATTTTGGTATTACAAATTAATGGCGTCTTACTTGCGTCTGGAATTGCGTCTGGAACACTGTTGTGGTCTGGAACTGCGTCTGGAACTGCGTCTGGTAGCGTGTCTGGAACTGGGTCTGTGTCTGCGTCTGCGTGACGTACTGGAGCTGCGTGTCGGTGATGTAGGAGGTTTGCGTGAAGTACTGGGCACGCGTTATGTATTGCACGTTGCTCACCACCTGGGGGGACGAACGGAAAAATTAATAATGATAGTAGTAGTGATAAAGGGAGGAAGATGTGGTGGTAACATTAGTGGTAGTGGTAGGGGGAAGCAAAGGCAGAGAAAGGAGTACCGTAGTGGTAGTGGCAGGGTTAGGGGTTGTGGCAGTGGCAGGGTTAGGAGTAGTGACAGTGGCAGGGTTAGGGGTAGTGGTAGTGGCAGGGTTAGGTAGGGACAGAGAGAGGGGTAGTGGTAGTAGTAATTTTGAATCCGATGACTTTTTTTTTTTTTTCGCTATCTCCAGAAGATTTATCAGCTTTGGAGAACCCGTATGTAATGACGGGGTTGGAAACAGTTCCCATTAATCCCTTCACAGCCTGATTTATCTCCCTAAGCTAAATACTGTACACCCTTCTGAAGGCAGCATGAATAAGAATAAAAAAAATGTCTTGGGACTGAAGGGTTTGAAAGGGATATGGTGAAGCGTGTTTTCCTGCTTAAATATCTGTGTGGGAATAATCGTTTCATGATACTCCTGGGATTAAGTGAATGTGTTGAAGTTTTTGGGTTAGTTGTGCTGAGTTTTTCTGTTCTTTAACATTACGGAGATTTACTTCTTTCTTAACTGTTTCGACATTTTTATCACACCTAGGTATTATACTGTTATTAAGACTAACACCAAACTGTTTTGTTCACATGATGGGAATCATAGCAATGGGAAGGTTAATTTATGTCCATACACTCTTTGATTCATGAAGTACCGGTATCCAGCAGCTAAAGGAAAGTTCTCTGGTTTTATGCTATATTAAACCCTGCCATCCGAAGTTTATTTCATTTTCGCCAGTCAGGATGGACTCTACAAATCAAAGGATTATTCAGGGTTATGTCTAACTCTTCCATTTTGAAAAGCCCCTCCAGAGTAGGCCATAATAAAGTCGTCTGGTAGCAGGCTAGCAAGAATTGTACAGAATATGCATCAACTGCATCCATAACTGTGAGAGAATTACTAATGATGAGATTTATTGGATTTTGTTTGGACTGGTTTGTGATTGTTGATTTAATACACGCATAATATAACTACAGGTATATATCACTCACCTCAGTGGTCGTCTGTATCACCGGGGGAGCCACGGAGGTCACAGTCTGCTGCTGAAACACGGTGGACGGGAAATACTGGGTCTGTGTGATTTGTGAGTACACGGTGGTGGGCAGGGCGCGGGTTCGGGTCTGCACAACGGTGGTGGGCACGAAACGAGTAGAGGTGACCACGGAAATGCTGGTCTGGGGGTCACATACTGGGTCATCTGAGGGCAATTCATACAGGCCTGAGGGCGCAGACGGTACTTGTGGGAAGAGGTTGTTGGATTGCGGGGGTGCTGGTGCGGGTGCGGGGGGAGGGGCACCGTAGCTAGGGGAGGGGGCAGGGGCACTGGGGGGCGGCGCAAAGTAGGTGTTGGAGGGTGCGGGTGGAGCGAAGTTATTCTGCCAAGGAGAAAATATCATCATCATCATCATCATAATTTCTACTAATGAAACATCGGTGTGATTTGGATATAATGATTTATTTAAGAGTAATCTGACTGATAATTTAAGGAATGAGGTAAACTATAGGTATGAAAATCAGTACAATTCCTCTGGGGGAAAAAATATATATATATATATATATATATATATATATATATATATATATATATATATATATATACACACACACACACACACACACACACACACACACACACACACGCGTATAAGGTACCGGTATATAGATATATAAGGTTTGTTTAGAACTGTGTGTGTGTGTGTGTGTGTGTGTGTGTGTGTGTGTGTTAAACAGACACTTATATCGTACCTGCGGCGGGCCATACTGCTGAGGCAGCCCTAACAGTTCAGGCAATCCATTTACTCCACCTAAGGCCACCAACACTAGAGTCACCACCACCTCCATCATAACCCACGCTCTGCACATAGCCCCTCCCTTACCACTACTGCAAAAGAAAATGCAGAAAAATGTTATAAAACAAGTTCATATAAAAAATAAAACATGTTAGATAATAAACAACGATGAAACTTTAGGTTAAACAGTAATCAGGAAGAGTTTATATGCTACATCATGTAAGTTATACAATGAGATTGATGTTAAATCATTAAAAAAATGAGGAAACTGCATTTCCTGTAAATGATACTATATTCTCGAAAATTAAGGAGTATTTTGCCTGTTTCAAGATTCTCTAATATGTGCCAAAGTGACGTACCGATAGTTCAGACACACGGACCAGGTTAGCCTATAAAAGGAAACTCTGCGTGAAGGACAGGTGGTTTGAAAGATGGGGAGACTACTCCTTGGCTATACTGATCCACACTCTCCCTGACTGTATAAACTTTCTGCCACTGGTCTTCAGTCAACTGAGCTTCGTTAGTAAAAATATATATTTAGTTCTTTTATCATACTTAGATCTCACTTGGACAGAAAAAAAGAATGTTTATAAGAGTAAAGATCATTGAGTAAACGAATAAATAAGTGTAAGTTAATGAGTAAAGACCATAAATTGTAAATTAATGTAAAAATTTTCAATTAGTGAGCAACTGCAAATTTTTCAAAATAAATGAATGTAATTAAGCATAAAAATAGCGTATAAATAAGTGTATAGCAAAAGCTGTTAAAAAAAATTACAAATCTGCTTTTAAAAAAAGTTGAAATACATGTACATATACCAGTTTATATTTTTACATGAGCGTAATTAAATTAATGTAAACGAATGTAGGAGTGTAAGTGAATGTGTAATGCTAAGCGTAAGTTGGTGTTAATAAAAAAAAACATCAAGAAGCGAGATGAAAGTTTTTTTTTTTTTTTTTTTCGGAAGAAAGGTAGGGAGGTCAGAGGTGAGGTGGAGAAGCTTGAGGTGAGGGAAGGGGGAGGCGGAGGTGAAGGGAGGGGGAAAGGAAAAGGATAGCAACGCGGAGGAGATGAGGAGGAAGACAAAAGAGGACGCTGAGAAGCATAACTTATTCAGTGTTTATAAACAGTCTCTCTCTCTCTCTCTCTCTCTCTCTCTCTCTCTCTCTCTCTCTCTCTCTCTCACATCATCACTTTATTTATCTTTATCAGTCTACCTTTCCGTGTGTCTATACTGTATATCTGTCTGTCTGTATGTATGTCTGTATGTCTGTCTGTTTACCCATATATCTGTCTATCTACTTGTCTGTCTGTCCATCTGTCTGCCTATCGTTCTGTGTCCATCTATCAGTCTGTCTCTCCGTCTGCTTGTCTATTTATCTGTACCTCTGTCTGCCTGTCAGTCTTTTTATCAGTATCTGTTTCTGTCTGTCTGTAATTGTCTATCTATCTATCTGTCTGTCTGTCTGTTTCAGCTCCTAACGCTTCCACCTTAATGTGTATGTGTGATCTTGCAGCGTCATCTCAATTATGGAGCGGAAATATTACTTCTCTATCATTAGCTTTCACGTGGTTGAGAGAGAGAGAGAGAGAGAGAGAGAGAGAGAGAGAGAGAGAGAGAGAAGATGAGAAGCTAGAGTAAATGAGAAACCAGGGTAGTCAGAGACGAAGAAGAGAGGTAAGGAAAATGAAGAAAGGAGAGAGTGGAAGGAAAGAAGACAAAGAGAGGAAATGGAGGAGAGGAGAGAGAGAGAGGGGGGGAAGGGAAGAAGGTTTAAAATCCTCCCGATTGGGTACACGAGGCTCAGTAAAGCAAACAGGCTCATTTTCTTATTTTAAAATGCCCCTCCCCCCCGCAACTGATGTTACGTGCAGGTCCCCATTTGCACTGCTGGATCATGGGCAAATAAGCAAGGAATTAGAGGATGAAGCAGGAAGGGGGGGCGGGGAAGGCGAGGTGCAGCTAAATGGTGAAGAGGAGAAAGTAGAGGAAACGCAAGATGATAGCAAGCAACAGTGATTTAAAGTTATTTAATATAAGGTAGGTTATGGCTGATATCTGGCCTATGAGTCAAGTAAAGTACCGGTATATAGTTTGACATCATAAAGCAGAAAGGGTTCATTACCTTGAAGTGAAAAAGAAGAACCTCGATGTAAGTTACAGTAAAGCGATGGTCGTGTGTACTAGTCTGGGATAATGTTTACGTGTCTTCCGTGTCGCACTCGCTTGAATACCTTACCCGTGTTATTGTATGGTTCGCTGTCCACAAAATACTGCCCGCACATGCCGGGCTAAGCCATTGGACTTTTTCCTTCATTCGAAAATCACATCGTCACTGTCAAGATCTGTTGTCCCCTCCCTTCTAGCTTGGCTGCAACTCCCACAATATTTTGGTGTTTTCCTTGCCAGTTATGCTCGAGCTCCTTCCCCATTCACGTCTCTCCAGTTTAATTCATATATATATATATATATATATATATATATATATATATATATATATATATATATATATATATATATATATATATACTGTAAACTGTTGGATATGTTAATGGAAAATAATAAAAAGAGCAAGATAGAGTTAGCCTAAAGTGATTTCCAACTGTAAGCACTGTATTGCAGTCTGAAAGCTACCTGACAGAAGAATTTGTTTTATACTTTTATATATGTCAGAGAAGAAATGGTTCACGTTATTTGATCTGAAATGCGTGTAAGGAGATTATTCATCTTAGAGCCTAAAACCATGCCCTTGGAAAGTTTTGCATACGGTATTCGGAGGTGGCAGGAAATAGTTAGAATGGAGAAAGAAAACAAAAGTTGAAAGGGAAGAATGACAGGCAAAAGAACATTGAAAGATGTGTGAAGAGAGTTGAGGGAAAGCCGGTGGGAGAAGAAGCATGAGGAAGAGTGTACGACAGGAAGAAAGATGTGTTATTTACCACCATCCTCACCACCAAACCCGCTATTATATGCACCTCAAGCCTATAATATACCACGTGTCGTTCTCCCTCCTTATTTCCTTGTTGCTTATACTGAGGGAAGACAGAAGGAGGTGGAGTTTTTAGTAGGTGTTAAGGTTACGATAGCGACTGGTGACTGGGGAAGGAATAGCAAGGTTGTCTCGCTTCCTCACCAAATGGCGTCAAAAGTTACTCCTTTGTTTTATGCTGCCCAGTGATGTTCCACGCAGTCAGTAATAGCATACGTATCAGTAGGCGTTTAAGGCAAATGTTGTCAGTGCTGAGATAGCTAGTTAATACACATGTTTTTCGAAGACATGGATAAACTGTTTCCCTGTGCGTGACGTCAGAGACCCAGCATTTCCCACCACATGGAAAACACAGCATGTAATCTGCCGGTCACCTCATGCTGGGTCAGATGACCCTGCTGTTTACGCTAGTGTTGTCGGTTTCGGTGCAGTTATATGAAAATGATTTAGGTGTATGGCTTTTTTAAGTATCTTTAAAAAATGAGAGTGAGTGAGAAGTAACAGCATTTGCAACGTGATAGAAGTAAAAAGGAAGAGGAAGGAAAAAAAATTTTGACTGTCATACCATGCTGCACTTATAACATGCCGTGCAGTTTTACATCTGTTTTAACGTGTCGTATAATTCTTGTTATGGGATGTTGGAATGTTTCATTTCCTGTATAATTAACCAATTTGCTTCTTGTGCACTATGTGGATGATAATAACCTTACCATCATTAAAAAAAAAAAAAAAAAAAAAAAAAAAAAAAAATTGTATTAACCAGTAACAAGTATCGTTTAATTTGTTTAAACCACAAACATGGAAAATGATTTTTAATCATCACTGAATTTAGATTAGCACATAAAGGAATGTCTACACACACACACACACACACACACACACACACACACACACACACAAGCGTGCGCGTATCCTACTCAGTCAAAGGGTTAAATGGTGTCACCTGCAAACCTCAAGTGCATGTGTCTTCAAGCCCTAACCCGTCTTTCTTGTGTTGGCAGTGACGCGCACAAAAGCCGTAGCAGTGTGTGAGGTGGAAGGGCAGGTTACGCCGCAGCACCAACGCCTCTTCTCCCTCCGGCGTGTATTAGCTTTCACAACACCCGCCATCTTTCCCCCATATGCGTTTTTATCGCCCCGACCGTGACGATTCCAGCAATCGGTGGCGGAGGTGTGGTGATAGTAGTAGTAGTAGTAGTATTTCTTGTTCTTTTAAAAGCTCCATGTTCATCTGAAACGTAAACCCAGTGGACTGTAGACTGAATTGTCCTCCTGTAGTCCACCATCTTCCTTTCGGGGGATAGCTAAGGAGCCTAGGAACGTTTGCATAACAGGACAGTGGAGCCGCGTGATTGTACCGGAACATACACATGAAGGCGTCTCTCCCCATTTGCGGGTGGCGGGGATAGCAAAATGTTAAATCTCTCTTATGTAACTTTATTTGTACTCGTATTATCACCAAGCTGTTTAATTCGAGTTGAGACGGACCTCTTATGCTGAAATGTCTAATAAAGGCTATATCTGAACTCTCCTGTTTGAAAAGCTTTTCCTAAGCTGTATGAAATAGTCTCCGATTGCAAAAATAAAATACAAAATACGTCATCGGACTGAAGAGGTTGGTGGTAAAATGAGGTGAATTTATATAAACAGATTTGTCATCGCCATGAAGAATAGCATTTCAACCTTAATCTCCAAGTAAATTATGAGTTACGGTAGAATTCAGTAGCAAAGAGATAAACACTGAAGCAAGAGAACTGTCAAGCAGCATATCCAATGAAATGGGACACACGATCTTTCAATCTTCAAGTCTCAAAATACTGGCTCCACCGCACAAGCAAAACACAAACCATAAAAGAAATGACACACGCCCGTGACCTATTCGGTACCTTCATCTTCCTATACGTAGACCTACTCATCATCATCAGCAGCAGCAGCAGTAGCAACAGCAGCAGCAACCTTTGTCAGTACCTCTTCATCAACCTGTGTTAGTCCATTGTCGGAAAAGGCCTCTCAATACTTTCTCCTCTCTGATCTATGACTTGTTTGTCCGTTCCACCCTAGCCGACCATAGTTACAGATTTCATCCATCCGTCTAGACCTCGGTCTGCCTCTTCATTTCCCTTTATGTTAGTGTTCTCACTCTCATACCTTAGTAGTCCTTATAGTACCTGTTGTTCAGAAGACTGGACTTGTTCAAAATAAAGTCAGCTTTTCAAGAGTAGTGATTTCCTAATCTAGACAACTGTTTCCTTTACTATTCACGTTATGCCTGAAAATTTATCATTCCCAAACCTCTAAGACATTTCGAATTTACATTAGGAAAGTAAGACTGAAGAAAGGATAAATATAAATTTCAAGAAATGCATAAAGAAAATAGGAGTTTGAAGAAAGAGTAAAGAAAGTGAGAGCCGTCGAAATTATATCTGGGGAGGACAAGATTCCAACGAGAGTAAGAGTCTGGTGAAAGTAAGATCCAAATGAAAGCAAGAGTGTTAATAGTAAGAGTGACGAAATTAAGGGCATTGAAAGTAAATATTATGACAAACGTAAAAGTGACAAAACTGGGAGTCAAATATTATAACAAAAGTAAAAGTGACAATTGGAAGTCAAATAAAACCAGAATCTAACAAAACAAAATTAATAATGCTAAGCGTGTGTCCGGTGTATAAAGCTAACAAGAGTGAGTCTGAGGAAAGGAAGGCTTGGGAATAAAAGGCAGAGTCGGAACAAAATCAAGGTCTATGGGTTGTTGAGTGGAATCGAACCTGCTCCCTCTGCAACCGAATGCACCTCATTAGAGCGGGATGAAGACAAAATATCCTTCAGTAAAAAGAAAAAAAAAATGTTCGAAGGCTATACCTATGCTATCCTCTTTTCTTGGTTTATTGATTTTACTAGCAAAATTTAATATCTCCGTGTAACACACTCTCTCTCTCTCTCTCTCTCTCTCTCTCTCTCTCTCTCTCTCTCTCTCTCTCTCTCTCTCTCTCTCTCTCTTGTATACGTGTCTTTTCCCCTCCGTTTTCTATTTTCACTCATTATTTCATCAAGCAATTTCGTCATTTTCTAGTACGGTGAAGAAGGGGGGACTGAGTCAGGCACAACTTCTCTGCAATTACTTTAACGGACCCACCTCACTAATTCCACAGAGCTTCATTACCTCCCTTAATCGTTCTGTAACCTTTTTGCACTTTGTAATCTTTAGAAAGTTGGTGTGCCTCTCGACTATTTATAACCATCTCGAATTCTAGTAAGCCTTTTTTCCGCACTGACTTTGTATTAATGAATAGATACGCAAAGTAAAAGTGTTTCCTTTTTTCAGGCGCTCAGCAGAAAATTTGCACGTCAATAACAATTCCGTAACACTTCTTCAGATGAATAAAATCAGATTGAACCAATACTTGTTTGTGGAACTTGTGGTTTCTTAAGAATACGTGGCAATAAATCTTTTCTTGTAGAGCTCCCATTCAAAAGAGTCTGTGTTCCGCCATTACGCCACCCCCTAGCAGAAGCCACAGGAACTTCACAACAATGGCCTGCGTGATATGCCCTCGGCCACTGCCTAACGACCTCTTAACGACTCTCCCATGACCCACCGAGGAGGCAGCATGGTTCCTTTCACTATTTTGATGTTCTTTGATGGGCGGCTCTTTGATATGCTACACCAGCTCTTCATTCATGTTATCAAGCAGTGAATAACTGAGTCTGGCATTAAATAATACTGATTTAGAGTTGCAACTTAATCATCAGTAAACAGAAACTTAAATGCCTTCTAATGAAAGGAATAATTTAGAAATTTTTTTTATTACATAACGTTGAATATAGTTTAAATATCCGTCAATCAGGCAGTGCCAATAAAAGAAGTTATTCTTCACTATATATTTAAAATACCCACAGCCTGATAGAGGAAAAAATAATTAGGAAGATAACATGTACAGTACAGTATTCGACGCATTTGATAACTACTTTCTTCGGCGTTGATGTCTCTTAGCTCATTTTGAATGTTGCGACTTCCACTCCTTACACAAACATCAACATTAGTCTTTCAGATTCCACTTCTTCATCGTCATTATTATTATTATTATTATTATTATTGCGAGCAAGCTAGAGATGGTGAGAGAGAGGGAACAGTATTTTGCAGAGTTTGTAACGGTTTTTAACGGATCTTCTACCCCTAGAAGGAATCACCCTTGTGCTCAGAACGGGTCATTAGCTGCTGAATTGGGCGGAGGAGATATGTGAGAGTTAAGGGAAGGAGTAGAAAGCAGAGAAGGAAACAGGGAACGAATGGAGGAAAGAGAATGGGGAGACAGAAGAGGGCTGTGAAGTAGAAATGAAGAGAAAACTACAGGGAAGGGAGAATAAGGGAGGAATAAGGGACGAGGATGGGTAGCTGGAGAGAGAGATGGGGAAGAGGAGGAGAGGTAAAGGAGGATGCAGAACACAAAACAGTGAATAGGAGAGAGAGAGAGAGAGAGAGAGAGAGAGAGAGAGAGAGACGAAAAAGGCTTTGATAATGTATGCGAAATACGATGGAGGTAACAAGAGGAGAAAAGAGGGAGAAGACAGGAAGATGGAGGGAAATAGAGAGATGCACCGCAGGAAACCGTTGCGCTGGAGTGAGTGCGTGAGATGAGAGAAAGATTAATCGATCCCTTCAACACGATGACGTATTTTCATATTCGTGCTACCGACAGACGATATTATTCAACACATGAAGGATTTGTAGAAGTGAAGGGAGGTAATTATGATGCATGTAACACCTCTAGTTCGAAAGACTTCCCTTGAGCTGAATAAAATCGTCTGAAAATGGCACGAGTAAGCTGAAAAAGACTTCACCTAATTCAAGAGTCGGTTATATGAAAGATTATATAATTCACTACGAGGACGTCTTTTGGAATTAAGTCGTGCAGTTTCGCGATAATTTCTTTCAGCTTTGGACAGACTTTTCCGACTGTCAGAGTTTAACACATTCGTCCGACGGCTGATTTCTGGATAAGATCGAAACAACCAGACGTATTGCAGTTTAAGCAGTATTTGTAACCTGGCCAAACCTGCGTCTAACACTTTAATTTAACCTAATCTAGTCTAACTCAGTTCCTCCAAGTCTGACTTAATCTACCCTAACCAAACTTAATTTAACACAGTCTTGTTTAATCTAACTTTTCCTGAATAACCATGCAAAAATTCTTTATCAATGGTCAAACTGCAATTAAAATAACTGATGTATTACTCTCCTCGAGGCACCAAAAGCACTGACTTTCCCTGAGCGTGTTTTGCATGTATGTTGTGCCTCCCGACAGCATCATTCAAAAGAAATATGGCATGTTGGAGGCCTAATGACAAACTTACACTTTCACTTTATTAATATATTGCTTGCGTCTAGGGAGCTCCGCGTGGCCCCTTTGATGGAGTACGAGAGAGAGAGAGAGGGAGAGAGAGAGAGAGAGAGAGAGAGAGAGAGAGAATTATACACGGTCATACAGTGCTATTGGGTCAGCGCTTCCTTTCTTTCTTGTCATTTTTTTTTTTTTTTTTACTAACCTGTTGAAGATTGGTTTAGTGCGGTTGTATTGGTTTTGGGAGGGGTAACACGGAGAGTTCATATATCTTACGTGTTCACACGGCTGTACTGAATTTTTTTAATGGTAAAGACGATCGGTAGAGTGTTGTGGTAATTGAGGGAGGTGGATTAGGATATTACGTATACCTGTACGTGGTGTCTGTACTGCATTTTTATTTTATTTTTTTTTTTTATTTTTTTTTTTTTACTGACGAAGATCCCTAACGCCTCTCGCCTAGTTGATGGACAGGTGTAGTCAGATTGGAGGATTTATTTGACTGGGAAGCAAGGAGACTCATCTCTACCTCATAGTATCATGCAACAACGATTTAGTATTTAAGTTGTGGGAGTGGTCAGTACTCGTCATGTATAATCAAGCCAAGTTTAGTAATTAACAGTAACAAAGAACCTACTGTACGTGCATGGAAATCTTGCGAAGCTATCCTGCCGAGTATACTGACTAAATCTCATCAGTTGTTAGCTTACATTGTCAGACTTTTTGTTCCAGAAAAGGTTGTTCAGAGTAACTCTTGATTTTAGTCGTAAAAATTAAGTGGATGACATACCGAGCACCAGGTCAACAAAGGTACGGAAGATTAAAGGTTATTTCTTCAGAATTATGACCAATAATAGTAGCAGTAAAAGTAGTAGTAGTAGTAGTAGCAGCAGCAGCAACAGTAGTAGTAGTAGAAGTAGCAGGTGGGGCGTAGTATTTATAACTTTTCCTGGCAGAGGGTGACCGGACAAACAGTTCATTGCACTGTCGTACGTGCCCTTTGATCGACAAGGGGAAACGAGGCCTAGGATTAGGTCCAAGGCTCAGACTCTGGAAATGCAGTTATTCTAAGTCTGGGTTTCATTTCCTTTCGTTGATCACATGTTTCGAGCAAGTGTGTCTTCGCCCTTACAGACCTACCCTTGTCAGTAGCAGCATCAGTTTTGTTACCAGAACGCAATGATTTCGTAGGATACTTGAAAGAACCGAGTCGCATTGATAAAACTTCTTAAGTTTAACATGCGTATGATATTTTGTAGTGTTTTTATGTCAGTAAACCTACCAAACACTTCAAACACCAAACTACAGGGAAGAGTAATGTGAAAAATTCGACAGAACTAAATAATTTCCAACATTAATTCATTGATGGTCTATGGAAAATGATTTGCAGTGTCGAGAATTATATGCCGTATTGTAAGGATCGGTTAAGATGTTTGTGGATACGGGCCCTGAACTGATAACGGGCAGGCAGACGGAGACGAAGAACGACGCTCAGTAGAAGATGCGCACGTTCAACAACCCTTCTTCACTCCCTTCGCATCGCTTGCCTCCACTTCCTCTCACCAGCTTTCCTCATCTGTCAACAGTCATTTTCTTTCTCATCTGTAGTTCCGGTAAGATGATGTTTTGAGTTCTACTTGACGACACGTCCCTCAATGATTAGATAATAAATGAACAGCTAGGGTAACGTAGTAGGCAACATAGAGATGGAGTGATGGAACGAGCTAGACAGAGAAGATAACGTTCGGAAATCTGCATTGATTGGATGACCAGGCTAAACAGCTATTATGTCAGGAGCTGAAAACAGTGGGAGATGCAGTCGTCTTGCAGTTAACTGACTTAGACTGTTGATGATAGTGATGATTATGACTGTGATAATGGTGATAACGATTATGATTATGCTGATGATGAAAATGATGATGATAGCGATGATTATTATAATTATGATATTGATGATGATGATGATGTAGCTTTCTCATTCTCTCAGACACAGACACGAAGGCATGTATAAACCCCTGTACTCCACCCCCACTTCACCCTAATAACAGGAAATAGTGAGTGAGCGCGGAAGAGCTTGTCACATAGGATGAGAGACAGGTGTGGGAGCAATAGAAGCGTAACACTGCCACTGATAAATGTGAGTTACGCCAGGCTGTTGCATCATAGTGTTACCGGTGGGTGAAATTAGACTCCTCTCCTGTCACCAGATAACCTATTATAGATCCGATATATTACCGTATCGTGTTCTGTTTCTAAATTAACGGTTAGCTGTAATGGTTTTTGGAATCGATTCATGTATTTCGGGATATTTCTTGACATTAAATTTGAGTGTTATACAGGGTGATATAGTAGGTACATTGCACTTTTCAGTCTTATATATCACTGGGACGGTTCACTTTGCTTTTATAAGGCGCAGAGACATTTTGGTTGCCTCATGGGATTTGGAATCAACCATACAATCAGTGAACGTGACACTGTTAAGCATAAAAGTTATCTGAATTTGAAAGTCATGCAAGGTAAATACTGTAGTCGGTTTACTCGAATCCGATAAAGATCCCTCACCCTTTTCAGCTCAATTGATGGAAGAATGTAGTCGGATTGGAGGTATGATTTGACTTGTAACCAAAGAGATTCCTTCCTTCCTCATACTGTTACTAAGGCATAGTGAATTTCATGCAACCACTTCATAGTAAGAACACTGTGAGACTGGCCCAGATATGTCACACGAAAGTAAACCGACTTCAGTAACGCGGACTGAGCTATCCTCACAAAACATGAGAGTTTGGATGCGTTATACAGTATACGGATCGCCTTGTATTTCCCTGCAGTATATAAACCTCAAAGCTCCTGTGATTCAATGGTTTCGGGAAAAATCGTCAGACGTTAGCTGGAGCAGAATACAGTTGTTGTCCTGAACACATTAGGATTAAGCAGCTGGTATCATGTATTCATCGTACGTTGTTAGAGTACGAATAATTTACACCTAGTTATATAAATTCTCTTTTAACCAACCTGTTATTTAGTTATGTTTTTCTCATAACCTAATTGCTTATTATTCATCTAAAAAAAAAAAATGTATACCGAGTATGCACACACTACTCATAAAACAGAAATCCTTCCATAATAAATGCCATTCATGCTCGTTGATATACTTTTTATTAGCGCGTGTGTGTAGGCTACTGAACAGTGATCAAACTCCCCCTTTCTATAATCTAAAAATTATCTCGCGCTCGCGCGCACACACACACACACACACACACACACACACACACACACACACACACACACACACACACACACACACACACACACACACACACACACACACACATACAGATAAATAGATAGGCACCTAGGTGGATAGCCAGACGGATAGACAAATAGTTGAACTGACATATAAATAGACGGATAGGTATACGACTCTGGAAACAGGCAAAGACACCCCTTCCTTGAAATCATACTTCTTGTCAGGAAGTAAGATATTCCGTGCGCCCTTCTACTATACCACAAAACCACCACTTCCTCAACTTGAGGAGTCCAATACAATCCACCTATACAGTAAAGAGATTTGTAATTATTGCATTTGGTTGAGGAAAATAGTATGTGTCACACCTGCCAAATGTCAGTCACACTTGGGTGAAGGAAGAGATTTCTAACCCATTCCGTACAGTGTATTCCTCAGTTATTCATTCTGCCTCCAGACGACTTTATTCGGCGTACGACTTTCAAAGTGTAGCAGTTAGGAAAAAAAAAATCTGAACCCCTCCAAAACGATGACGTGTTGAACCCTTGAACCTCGACTTACTCCAGGTGGTTTTGATCGCCACTGGGATACCTCTTGAGATGTAAGTGTTCAGAACCTATCCCGATTATCGTATTAACTCAGTTGTTTGATTCTATCCAGCGCCAGACGATTATTGCTCGCCACTGGGAAGCCTCCTGAAAGTAAGGGCTATGGACTTCCTACCGCCGAACGATGCTACTTAGTTTAGGGTAGAATTCTCGTACTGAAGGTGTTGTGGCACTAGGTTCCGCCCCTGTAACACGCCGTCTCCGGGTGTCCTTGTGGCTCACCTGCCTAGGACGAATATCAAAGAAGAGACAGGCTGGCAACTGACTGAGGAAGTTACTCGCAAAGTCCCCCTTATATACCTCCCACACCGCTCTCACGTATCCTGCCAACTTTCACTTCTCTTGGCATGGTTTCTGAATGGTTCGATTTTACTTGCCGACACACAGACACACACACAGACAGACACTTATTCAGGCATTGTCTGTCACAGCATTTTGAGAAACAATCTCTGGAATAATTTGGTATTAGTGTTGGCTTAGATTATTTTAGTTCTGTTTGTGTCAACCAGTAATTTCTTCTTTGTACATGAATCTAATTGACCAAATATTACGCAGTATTGAACGAACGGTACTGGAGTCATTATCACGAAGTCCTTTCTCCTTCAACCTTCCCGGGATAGGCAGCAAGAGGGAGAGAAAAGAGCGCATACTAATGTCCTGCGATGATGAGTAATTATGCAGGATTAGACATGCATAGGCAAGCAGGAAGAGCACGCAAAGAGATTGAGAAAAAATGTAGACCCAAAGCATATCCACCAGCATAGAAGACATCGTAACACCACACCCTCAGCGATTTGTTTTGCATATAATGCCTTATTACTCTTATCCATACACTTTTTCATTGTTCAGTCCGGTGATGCCTTTTGTAATTTAATTTTGCTATCTCCAAGCGATTTTAATGAACTTAAGTAAGTTTGATTTTCGAGCTCTGCGGATTTAACCTTTTATTTTTTATTATTCATAGAGGCTTTACGATTTTTTTTAGGTTACAGTCCATAATAATTATTATACGAATGTGTAGAATCAAAGGTGGAGATATTTGGCCTGGAGTACCATACATAAGGAAGTAATGAAGACAGTGACAATGGGAAGAAGAATGAGTGAGTAAATTATACCCAGAGGAACATAAAGAAGGAAGAGTAAAGACACAATGGCACCAAGAGGAAGAGAGAGATCAACAAATTATGCGTTGATGAATATTACGAAGAAAGTAGTGAAGTAGGAATGATACTGGGTAGAAGAGGTGTCTGTAAATTATGCCTAAATGAACATAAAGATGAGTGAAGATGATAATGACGCTGGGAAGATGCGATATCAGTTAACAATACCAAGATGAATATAAAGAAAGAAGTAATGAAAATGAAATGACACTGGGAAGAAGATAGATGATTACATTATACCTAGAAACGTGTCAATGAAGGAAGAAGGAAGATAGAATTACTCATGAAGAGAGAGATCAGCAAGTGAAGCCATCATCATCACCATCATCATCATCATCATCATTATCATCCACTTTCCCACGTTCCTAAGGGGTGCGTGGGGTGATTTAGTGCAAGGCGCTTTGATTTCTTTGGGGAATTACTCAGAGGAGAAAGAAAGCCCCGCATGCAGTAGCGCCCAATATCGGTTCAGTTTCCTTTATAATCTCTTTTTTCGTCGTCTCGGAACTGTCAAAATCTAAAGAGCCACTCCAACCATACTCTTTTCACCTTAACCTGTTCTGGTGTCAACATCTTTTTCCATAAGAAGTTGTAGTATCACACATTTTACATAATAATTTTTAAAGCTGTTTAGTCATATTTAACAGTGTGTAACGAAGTGTGAATGAGAACAACCAAATATCATTTCGCTATTAGCTGCGGTATAGGAAGAAGGTGGATGGCAGACCACAAGTGCCACCCTGTTTCAATTATAAAATGAAGGTTAGGAGAAGTGAAAAGATATATGAATTGTGCGTAAGTGTAAAGTCCTTGGGAACCATTTATTATGTTGGTATATGTGATTGTACTTAATACCATTCTATAGAGGTGTATAATGTGCTAGTAGAGTTGTCATATCTCTACTTTTTGCATAAGCCCAGAGTATATGTAAATGCTTGGCACCTCACTTTTAGCTGACCTCAGCACCGCGCCCAACTCGGCACGGTGAGCGTACAGCGTCAGAAGAAGTCATTGAGTTATCAAGGGAGGTGGTATCGCTCTTACATATCTCTTGGGTCGCAGTTGTATTTATTCTGTGCCCAATAAAGAAAGATTTAATCTGCTCATTTCTGTCACCTTACGCTACCACTTAATATAACAGACCAGCTTCCACCTTCTAGTGGCAGAGGACCTTTGGTGGAAAGTGTCGGGCAGTGACGGCGAGTGGCTGACGTGTACTACAGACAGTGTCGTCGATCTCCAACACGGTGGTCTAGTTATACTATAACAGCATAACACATAATATGTAGTCAGCTGTGCTATTCCATATAACGGCTACATAAACCGGTGGAATTAGCAGCTAAACTGAGACATAAATTTGGTGCTAGCGGTGGCACGATACATAAATTTGGTGGCAGCGGTGGGATGATACAAACCTGGCTCAGATTTTTGTCGTTTTCCAGCTTATTTCACGTAGCTCAGTGGCAGAATAAGACAATAATACCTCACTACATCTTTTCCATAGCACTTCTTTGTGACTAGCATCATATTAGGTGGCACTCTGTGGGACCAAGTTAGAGTAAAACGAGTATAGTAATTTTCAAGCTTACTGAAAGGGTCGTAATCTAGAAAGGAAGAATAATACCGCATATGAAAATTTTGTTTATTGGGGAGATAAACACTTTCGGCCCGACTTGGACCCTCTTTAGGTAAGATTAGGAACGGGGCATATGCGCTTAAATAGAAGGTAGTCCATATATAGCCTAACTCTCCTCTTCCACTCTGCCTGGTGATTCCTGTGTGATGTGGAGACGGCTCAGTCAGCGTTATCAGTCTGTACCCAGCATTCTTTATCCATCTCCTACTCCCACTTCCACAGCCATCCCACATCAGCAGACTGAGCCATCCCCACAACACATACGGTGCTTCCAGGTGTTTCCAGTGGAGAGCTATTTAAGGACCACCCTGTATACTTGTTTGGCGCTTCATTTGTTCGAAACCAAAGGCGTGTAGAGATTGACCTTAACTATACCATCTCTTTCCCTTATGTTTACGAGGCTGGTTACTACAATATATTCCATTCACTTTAACCTGGCCTAAAACCGCTAATTCTCCATCTTGATTGCTGAGCTGTGACAATGGATTAACACTAGAATATGGTGCTAATCACGGAGAACTTTATGGAAAGGGTGTAGAGACATAGTATTTTCTTATTCTGCTACTGAGCTACGGGAAATTTGCTGCAAAAAGACGAAAATCATAACAAAGAGAGCATATTATCAGCCCTCATCTCCCGTCCCCTTAGTTGCCTTTTTTTTTGACACGCAGGAAATACGTGGGTAGTATTTCTTCTCAACCGTCCCTAAGGATAAGGAAGCCATTCAAGGACATGGCTTAAATGGTTCTAAGAATTTCGTCTTTTAGAACTTACGGTATGTAGTTTACCACACCGTGTATATAAAAATCTCATTCGGTTTTGACATGGTTCCAGGACGATACAAATGAAATATAAAGTGAAGAACTTGGGCGGGTCGAAGTTAGAGGGTGAAAAGAGTAGGTTGTGCGGTGGGCAGGAATGCGACGCGAGAGGTTCTGGACTCGTTGTGATGCACTGGACCACCACGCACACTTGTCCCCGTAGGAATGAAGTGGTTGCGTCACAGGCCTTGAATCCCTTTCGTGAATTCAGTGTAAATAATGTGTCGATTGTTGTTTATTTCTGAGACAGGCAACACAGACAATTGCTCAGTTATTCCTTGTGTGTCGTGAAAGGCGACAAAAGGAGGAGATGGTTACTGTAGGACCTTCCTCCATGTCACACACCATAATCTCTTTAACTCCTTCAGTCCGGTGACATAGTATCTCTTTTATGCTTGCTGCTTCCAGACGTCTCTATTAAGTTTTAGAGAGGCCGTTGGCAGTGATGGGATTAGATACAGTGCCCATTAACCTCTACACATCTTGATATATTTCTTTAAGCTAAATACAGAAATCTGAAGGTAGCAAGAATAAAAAGTGTGTGTGTGTGTGTGTGTGTGTGTGTGTGTGTGTGTGTGTGTGTGTGTGTGTGTGTGTGTGTGTGTGTGTGTGTGTTTGTGACAACCAGGATTAAGATGATCATTACGATGATATGGATTATTCACTGTAACTAGGTTTTTTCAATATTCTAATTTTCATATTACTTTTTTTTTTTAAATACAAGAGAATATCGTTTGCCTTTCGCCTTCTTTCTCCATTCTTAGCGTCCTCAGTACTTTCCACTGTTTCCTTTTACTCATCACGTTCATCATTCCACGCACTCCTCTGCCACTTTTAAATGTTTGAGCATCCCCCATCATTCTCACGTAACCAGTTTAACGCGCTCTCAACACGCCCCATTCGTGTCGACATCTCGCTGTACTCATGAGGCGTGACGAAATTATTGAATACAGGCAGCCATTTTCATTGCAGTTAGTATTATCAATTCGGCGAGGAGAGGTGTTTCGTTCCCAAAGCACTGCCTTTCACTGCTTATCTTACGTTTCCTACCCCATCCCTCACATCCCCCATAACATACTTCATACCACACACCCCGTATCTCGCATTCCATATCTCATACTCCACACCCTACGTACTTTACTCTTTCCACGTAGCCCAACCTAACTTTGTACTTAATTCCTGGACTGTTAATCTTATCCTGTGTTCATTCAGATATATCCTCTTCACGAACACTTTCACTGCTCTTCACAGTGTCCCTCACTAAAATCATGATACTGGCCTTGAGTGGAGTGTTCCTGCAAATCATAATACAGATGGCGGGTACTAGGGCTTCACGGGTGGCATGTGTGGAATCGGCCTTTAGTCCAAGGCTGGGACGTGGTACAACGAGATGGAAAACTTTACACACACACACACACACACACACACACACACACACACACACACACACACACACACACACACACACACACACACACACACACACACACACACAAAATATCCTCGTGTGTGCCATCGATCAAGTTCCTGCATGTTTCTCCACAATCGCCTCGCAACAAAACAGAAACACGTGTCGTGAGTTGCCCAGCGCCGGGGGAGGCATTGGCTGAATTCCCTCTGGCTTACTGTAAATTTCGTAACACCTCTTCCTCAGCGACTCAGTTTGTCTATAAACAGCGTTGTATCCTGTTGTATGTTAATGATGCAACTGTATCGATATTAAAAAGATACAAATAAAGTACAGGAGAATTTTCACTTGTTGTAGGCATAATAAATACCGTTTTTTTTATTTTTTTATACGAAATCTCATAGGCAAGGTAGAATACGGTCCATTGTAGAGTAGTGAAGGGCGGTGGCTGGATGATGGAGTAGGTAGGGAGAAACATTATAACTATTGCATCCTCAATTTTTCTTTTTTTCTTTCGCCACCTTTGCCAGTTCGTTAAGGTAAGGGGAAATATCATAAATATTGCGTCATTTTGTCTTTTCTTAACTTTTTTCTTTTTTCTCTTATTTTCTCCTCTGTGTCAAGTTGTCAACAATGATGCACCCGTTTCATTACCAAAATGCACAGGCTTCCATTTTCTTTTCTTTTTTTTCGTGTTTTTGCGGGGAAGTCTTTGCGATTCCCTTCCCCCTACATTTACAACTTCATGATCATCTCTTATTTTTGCACTGGCATGAGTCGTTCAAATGAAAAAGTTGTTCCTACAAGCAACAAGTCTTGGCACTTGAAACTTGAGTTTGTCTAATCATCCAGTGTCTTCACCCCGACTTCTTAAAATTTTACGTAGAAGAGAATTGCCCATACTGTAAACTCTTTCATGCCAAAGTAAGTCAATGTAAATGGAAAATTGTGTGAATCCAACTAGGCCTGCAATCGATAAGAGGAAATATTTAAAAGACATATTTGGGTTATACTGTAGGAATTTCCCCCTAAATGCAACTTTTTAATGGATGGCCGTGTACCGGTAAGGGGTAATATTTCTCATAACACAAGGGAGGTCACTTCTTATCAATATGGGACTATGTTTTTACAAATAAATAAGAGAAGAAATATGTGAAAATTCGGCCTTCCTCGTCCCCGCTAGTGAGAGGAGGTAACGGCAAATTATAGTGTCCACAAGGGGCCGCATTCCCTTTTATTTTGTAGCTTTCGTAACACCCTCCTCTCAGCGGTTGATTTTTCCTAATATGCTCCTGAATATTGTTAGGTTGATACTTAAAAGATATTAATAACATGTAGAAAATTAAGAAGCTGTATTATGCAAACCATATCGCCAAGGAGAAGGTGTTGCTTTCTTTCTTTCGTTTATTTTTTTTTTTATTATTATTTTTTTTTAGCCAGCTGTAACGAAAATACAGCACAAGGTCCTTATTGGTGATTAATGGCCTGACAGACGACCCTTACGTTCCCTTTCTCCCGTTTTCCCGCCATTTCTCGCCTTTGCCACACCCTATTCTCACCTTCAACACGTCCTAATTTCAGTTGTTCTTCCCTCATCTTCCCCCTAGCTATTGTGTTAAAAAAATTCCAATACTAAGAGTCTAATTATATACTGTTTGCATTTCAAGACCGGTATGCAGCCACAGACGCCTTTAATATAGAACCCTGATTTATATTGTATACGGACAAGAAAGCTACTAAGTTCGTCTCTATTGTAAAACAGAGAATATTGTTACAGTAGTTTATCTAAGTTCCAAGATAAACTAGAAACTGATACAAAATTCTGAAAGCTGTATTTCTTTGTATCAGTGCACGGAGAAGACACGAAAGCATGTAATTATGACGCATCTGATAACTTTCAACTCCCCAGTCTGACAACAACAAAATCGTCACGGCCAGGAGAAGCGACAGATCCATGGCCGGTCAACTCGCGCCAGTCACCGCCAGCACATTATTATTATTATTACCCAGATCATCGAGGCGTCCATTAGGTTCCCTCGCTTGCCAGGGGTGAGGCAACTTGTGCTCACCTCCACAACATAATGGTTACCCAGGACGCCATATATATACGCTTGGGAAATTTGCCCATACATGGGCTGTGTCAGGTATATATTTTCTCGTTGCCTTTTTTATGTATCAGTTTTTTTTTTTCCCCTAGATGTCAGTGTATCTTGATGTAAAAAACATGCAGTGGCCTTGGAGTTCAAGCGGAGCAGCCTTGCTTTTGTGGGAAACAGGGTAAGATAATGATACATGGCGAAGTTGCAGAAAAAACATATTTAAACACAAGGCTCTTTCTCCTCCCACCAGTCTCGGGTGAAAAAGGTTGCGGGAAGAAGAGGTGTGGATAAAATACCATACTATGCTCTGACGCCTCCAAGGAATTTCAAACTGGTTCTCCATTTAGAAATTAGTCTGAATTTCCTCAACATGCGAATTACAACCTAAGCTACTGATATTTTTTGCTCGGAATATCATTACAATTACTTCAGCATTTAGTCGTGTAGGTGCATTTAGAATTTCGGAGAGAGAGAGAGAGGGGGGGGTTACACAAGCCATTATTATGTAGGAGTGCTCACGACCTTAACTACCGGATCATTTACTTTTTTTATTACTTTGATCATTAACAGTACTTCGTAATTAAGATGAGGATATGTTTCTTAAAGAGTTACGCCAAAGATGTGAAATAATGCTACAGTAGAAAACGAATGTGCCCTTTAAAATATTGTATCCGAAGCTAATAATAATGGACTGAGGGATCGATGTTATATCTGTGCATATGTACTGTATATGTATGTACAATCACACCAAAAAGTATCGGGCAGGTAAGGCACGATGATATCCGAAATGACCATTATAGCTCATGGATTCTCGGTAAGATACTTGTAACTACTTTGCTATACATATAATAACAATACGGACTAGAAAATGCTATAGACAAGCCATATATTGCATCCTTGAGAGACCAAGTTTATCAGCATGGGGAGAAAAATCGTTGTTCAGTTCCCAGTAGTCATCGTCCGTGTCTCAAATTGCTTTGCATCAAATGTGCACCGATACTTTTTGGTGTGAGTGTACAGTTCGAGTAGGTATATAATATATTCGTATATGAATGTATGACTGCATGTGTGTATGTGTATATAGTTATGTATGCATATTTGTATTTATGTATGTTTGTGTATGTGTGTATGTACCAGTATATGTACGTATATTTGCTTGCTGTTCTTGCCTACTTACGTACTGTCCTACATCCGATTTTTTCTTTCCTCTGTTCTTCCGTCTGAACCTACTTCTCCATCTCCATTTCGTTCTCTTATCTCGCTCCCTCTTCCTGGTGCACAGTGAGCCTGAAGCAATACTTGAGGGAATATTCTACATGCTTGCCTGACCAGTGGATATTGCCTGTGGTGGTGCTTGTGGGGGAAGGGTGGTTGAGAATTACTCTACTGCCTAAGTCTAATTGCTACTTTGAGATCGTTAGGTAGTTGGTTTTGTATTCGGGCCGTAACTACCCCTGCATGATTGATAGCTGTGGTTATGTTGCACGTTCTAGGTACTATACAGCAGACGCGATGAATCTGTGCACACACCCAATTTATTCTGTTTTTTTTTTCTCTCTCTCTCTCTCTCTCTCTCTCTCTCTCTCTCTCTCTCTCTCTCTCTCTCTCTCTCTCTCTCTCTCAGACAGACAGACAGCGGCGGGAGGTTGGGAGGGAGGAATCTTAACCACCACTTTTGCTTGCTTGGCCCCTTCCGAAGCCCTGAGGTGGGGAAGGGGGAGGGGGAAAAGAAGGGAGGGAGAGAAAGGGAAGGGGAGAGGGAAGAAAGGGAAAGGAAGGTAATTTATCATAATAAAGAAGGAGGGGAGAAAAGAAGGAAACAGAAAAAGAGATAAGTAGGGATAGGAAATGGGAAAGGGAATAGATACAGGGAGAGGAAGGACAGGGGAGAGAGTGTAGAGAAGGAAATAATGGATAAGAAAAGAAGGGGAGAACAAGATTACCTAAAATCCCAGGAGAATATAAGACGATACAATGACATGCTCTGTGTAAATTGCTATGATAATTAATGAACAAAGAAAAACATACGACCCTTGAATTTGCACGATTGGGTGATACGGCCCTTGACTTCATATATCTTTTTAAATGCCTGAATAAAAAAAAATAATAGTATGGCAGGAGCTATTGGCCCAAGGAAAAATTGTGCCAGATTTGAAGAGAATTGATGAAGAAATAAAGGAATGGCGCCTAGTTGAAAAGCGTTTGAAAGAGAGAAGAAAGAGAAGGAAGAAATACATCAGCTCTTCATACGTTGGTGTGGAGGGTAACGGGGGAAGTAGAGCCAATGTGGATGGGAAGAAAGGAGAAAGGAAGGGAAAGGAAGACTCTCCATCATTCAACCACCCTTACTTTCATACTAGTTGACTGCCTCCATTCCTTCCTTCATTCATTCATTCATCAAGCCATCCGTCCATTCATTCATTCATTGATTTGTTTCTCAAGCTGTATTTCTTTCTTTCCTTCCTTCCCTCTTTCATTCATTCATTCTTTCATTTCCTTTCTCAAGCTGTATTTCTTTCCTTCCTTCATTCAACAATCCATCCATCCATCCATTCATTCATTTATTCATTCACTCATTCATTCATTCATTCATTCATTTCCTTCCTTCCTTTCTTCCTTCTTTCCATCCTTCCTTACATCCCTTAAACCTTCATTCCTTCAGTCCGTCTTTTTTCCCTCTCATCTTTTTTGTTTAATCTTTTTACCTACTTGTTTGCCTTTCAGCCTCGTTTAGCTCTCTCTCACTCTCTCTCTCTCTCTATAAATAAATAAATATATAAATATATATATATATATATATATATATATATATATATATATATATATCTATATATATGATCTTTGTATCTAATTATCCATCAGTCTATCTCTCGGTCAGTCTGTCTTCACTGCTTGTATTACTGCGTATTGGTATCTTATTGCGCGCGCGCGAGAGAGCGCACGCATGCACACACACACACACACACACACACACACACACACACACACACACACACACACACACACACACACACACACACACACGACCAACAAGTGATCCTGACCGACCGGGTGAATTACACACACACACAGGAAGCAGCTGACACCATGAGCAGAATGTATATAAACCACAACTGTGCCAAGATGGTTAACTCCCTTAGTTCCATGACGCACTTTGCATTTTGGCTGCTGTCAGACGATTTTTTTCAGCTGAGGAGAGACTTTTCGAACTAGAGGGGTTAGATATAGTCTTCATTAATTTCGTTGCTAGGGAATGTAATAGTTTGGTAGCATCAAGAATAAACAAAGAACGTCATCCTCGAGGTAAAGATGTTTATGGTGTTCTTAAGTAGTGCTGTGGTTTGCGGTTGGGTGTAATTAGGTTTTATATGTTCTGAAGTACTGTCATTATCCTCCTGGGCCGTTTACAAACACTGCCTTAAGATAAGAACGTAATGACACGGCATCTCATCAAGCGCGAATGTGGAGGAGTTGCGGGGAATGCCGTAAATATTTTTTATTTTTTTTCATTTTTTTTATGCAAAGAGGAAAGACTCAAAGGCATTTGGTACAGTCCTTATGTCCTTCGCTGTTGTACAAAATGTTTCAGGAAGTGGTGGACACACTTAAACCCTTCAACCCGAGGACGTCATGTATAATTCATTCAACTGCTACTATAATAGACGATGTTGATCGGATTGTAAGGGCCTTTCCCCCCCCGCCCCATTAGTGAAGGGGCTTATGGAGGCTGTCTCTAATTCTAAGCTGAATATAATTGTCTGGCGGTAGTCAGAATAAGATACAACAGACATTACCGTTCTGGAGAAGTTACCGTGCTGTTACATGCTGAGTGTTGTCAGGGGAAGACTACTAAAAAAAACCTAATGTGTCAAAAAAAAAAAAAATGTAAACCTTGTCCTATGTCAGCTATTAACTCCTTCATCCCGAGGACGTCTTTTTAATTATCTTTCTATCTCCAGACGATATAGTACATTTTGAGAGATTCTTCCGCTTTGAGGGTTAAATACATCCTTCATTAACCCTTTAATTAATGAGGCATCTCTCCTAAAATGAATAAAATAGTCCGATGGTATCTTAATTAAGACAATAAATACACCTTTTCTGTGACTGGGTTAAACCTCAGCTACCAGTAACACCAAAACACTCGGCCTGTTTTTATCTTTGAGTATAACAGATGTAATATGGTTCACGAGAGAACATGTCGCGCAACTTTGCACAACAGAATAGTGATCCTGAGGCAGCGGCCATAATGTCTCGTCATTAGAACTATGCAAAGGCAACAGTAACATCTTATTACGCAAGAATATGCACTAGTCTACCGAGTTAGAGACAGAAATCCTTAATCAAGTAAATCTTAGGGGCAGTTATAATACTATTGGCTGTTTACATTTGTTCATGCACAGACACACATAAAAACTGTGATTCCTGTTTAACCACCTGCGCCCCAACGTTGCAAAAAATACGATTACCGAAAAGACCCTGCATGTGACATGTACTGCAGAGAGAGAGAGAGAGAGAGAATAAAAACAGGTCTGCAGAGTACGCAACTCGTGTTCGCTGGTTGCACCTCCGGCAGAGCGCATTTGGATGCTCAGCTGCTCACGCACCACAACCTCGGTCACTCCATTTCAGGGGGAGGAGAGGATCTCTCTCTCTCTCTCTCTCTCCCTCTCTCTCTCTCTCTCTCTCTCTCACCTGCTGCTTTATACCGATACATTACGCCAACAATTACATCATCCAGCATGTACACCCGCAAAATTCATCATTGTAAAAAAAAAAAAAAAATCAGGATACCCATTGCCTTGAAGTTTGGATATGTGGTTAAAACAGTTCCCGTCATCATAATCAATACGGAACCACTACCAGATGTGAACAGGAAAGCCATTACGTGTCATCCCAAGGACATAAACGGTAGAGAAGTTGCCTGCGGCCTGCCTGACCCAGGTTCAAATCCCCGCTGGGGCATGGAACAGTTTAAGGATTTGAAAATCATTAAATCAGGCTTTACTGATCCACCAGAAGCCCCGCCGACATGTAAAAAATACCCCCTCTAATACCAAAACGCCAGTCCTGTACGAGACAGCCCTTTCATGTATTCAATATGGACGGTGGGTGTTAGCGCCGAAGTGGTGACATGTAGAGGTGTACGGTATGTAGGAGGACTGCTGGGCCTTGATGGCAGGCTGTGAAGCCTATGCCCAGAGTCGGACACAAAAAAAAAAATAATAATAATAATAAAACTAATGGACGGACTCGTATATGATGGTGAAAGGACCGGAATCTACGATTTATGCAAACAGTACAGAAGGAAGTGAGAAAATGAGAGGGGGAAGGAAAAAAGGGAAGAAATTTCACGTGTATTCCTTTTCTAGCCACTCCCAGACTACCAAGAAAACCATTACAAAATTCTGCCTACAAGCGCTCCTACCCTCCACCCAGCACATTCAATTTAATGCCAGGTACCGATAAAGGCGAAACGGGTGGAGAGAGACAGACAGACAGACAGAGAAAAAAAAAAAGATGACACACATAAACACTTTGACCCATGATTTATCACTAGCGCACCGTCGTTACGTCACAGTTACGTCACTTTATCATCCAGTCGACGGCGCAACGTCTACCACTTATCATAATGGGATATTTAATCACTGTACCAACACTATCGTTCAGTGACGGGCAAAAAATTAAACGCTGCTTGATTTCATGAGTAATTGACCTTCAGAACTGAGCAGCGTAGTTAAATTGTTGTATGCTCAGACTCAAATTTCTTTTCTTTCTCGCTTTTTCTTTTTTTACAGCGTGAAAATATAAACAGTTTATGTAAAGTATAAAATTTGAAAGTTCTCCTAAGCCAAGCTAAATACATAATCGAGTGATAGCAAAGATTTAGAAGATACAAGACTTCCCGTCGTCTGTGAGCCAGGTAGACTGTAATAATATTGTTAG
This sequence comes from Coenobita brevimanus, assembly GCF_032717465.1. Lineage (NCBI taxonomy): Eukaryota > Metazoa > Arthropoda > Malacostraca > Decapoda > Coenobitidae > Coenobita > Coenobita brevimanus. Next base: position 42,960,255 of record NC_137063.1, read on the forward strand.
ATGAAAACTTGACTATTATAAATCCATTCTGGGTGACTCCCAGTTCTGGTTGAGTGACATGTGAACTCAAGTTGTGACTCTAAACAGCTTATATTAGTAACTTTTCCATCTACAATTAGTACTTTCTGAAATTTGAGTTCTCGACACAGACAGACACACATATACATTTCATACAAAAATAATGACCATCGACTTCGTCTACCTGGCTCAACAAATATTTACTGAATGGGTTAATGGAAGTTGTAAATCCCCTTCACCAGGAGAAGTGTTCATTACGCTGTGTAAAATCGCCTGACAAAAAATATATATATATATATATATATATATATATATATATATATATATATATATATATATATATATATATATATATATATATATATATATATATATATACACACACACACACACACACACACACACAGATCGCAGTGAAAGGGCTGATGCTGGAATTTTGGAATTTTCCCGTTGCAAGGACTGGTGTGTACACGTGGTTTTGTTGTTGAGGCTCATTGCTGTTTATGTGGGTAGACAGGCAGGCAAATAAAGACAGGCATCAAAAGAAGACTGACAGACAAACAAAGAGACAAACCTAACGTGAGAGAGAGACGGGGGGACCTATGCATCTTCCTACCAAGACAAATCCTGGTTACAACGTAAAACTGTAAGATAACTTGTGCATAAGGCATCAGTCCCAGTAATTTTCCTTTGTTCTGCAATATTTTTACTTATCAGTTATTTCTATTTATTCTGTATTCTAATAATTATACACTGTCTTTGTAACCTGCCCTCCGTACGAATGTAAAATACAGTACTGTACTTAGTATCCTATTCGATGAGCCCCTTCACTCGAAGGGCTCATTTGAATTGCATAAACTGGTCTGGTGATAGAAAGAATGAAACATAAATATAATTGCATTGAACGAGTTAATGGAGATTGCTTCTAATCCTTTACTACGAGGAGAAAGCTGAACTAAATAACATCTGGTGCTTGCAATAAATAAATAATAAATAAATAAAATAATAAAAAAAGCGGCATGGTATTCGAAGTATCAATGCAGTCAAACTTACACGCCCAAAAATACCTTCACACATTGTCGCCATCCGAATGACAATAAGGATGGGTGTTGCCTGCCAAATGTACAGTCTGGTTCGGTACCTCCTCTGCAGTGTCTAAAAATTGTGTCAACACTTATTTTGTCCAAACTGTGTCAAAACCTACTTTTTTCCAGAAACTATTAAAACCTATGGTGGTCAGAGCTTACTTTGTTCCTAAACTGTCAATACTTATACCTTTCAAAGCCTACATTACCTGAAATCTATTAAAAACCTACACTGTCTTGAAACTTTGTCGAAACCTGCATAGTCTCGTAACTGTCAAAATTAATGTCTTCATTACGATGACACCGTTTGTAATTAAGTTCTGCTGTCATCAAACTATTGTATTCAGTCTAGGAAGAGCGGCTAGACTAAAGCGATTAAAAGACTACACTGTTAACCCCATTCCTACGATGACGGCTTTTTAATCCAGTCTTGCAATCATCAAGCGATTTTATTCTGCTTGTGAAGAACCTCTTGGATTTGAGGCATTTGTGGGCATGTTGATCATTTCAGTCCCATGTATATTATTGTCCTTCAGTAAATTATTGTTGCTGTTAGACGGTTTTGGTAATTTAGAAGAGTCCCTTCGTAGTGAATGGGGTGATGACGTCTACATTTAGCTCCTCCCTTTCGAAAACCCCTTCAACTGAATAAAAACATCCTGTCATAAGGGGAATGAAATAGAAAAGACGTCGCCGTATCGAAGGTGTTAGGAAATCCTGCGAAATCAACCAGTAAACTTTAGGACGGGAATCTCGCCTCATTAGACTCAGGATAGAGACTCTTGACTGCGACCGTACAAACAGAGGGCATCGGATTGCTTAACCAATTATATACAGTGCCGTAATAGTTGGGTTTGTCCTTGCCACCATCAGTCGATTCTGTTTCTCGTAGGACAGACCTCATTGCGTAGTGAAGAGGTTAATGAAGGCCGTATCTAATCCCTCCAACTTGAAAAGTCTGAGTTGAATAAAATCGTCTGAAAATAGCGGAGATAAAGTAAAAAAAATCGTACTGAATGGGACAACCCCTTCAGTGCTGTTACCTATTATTTGTTCCTGCCCTCCCCAGACGATTTTATTCATATTAGGCTAGACTTTTCCAACTAGGGGGGGTTACGCATGAGCCAAAATAAACCCCTTCGTTAAATGAGATCCTCCCTGAGTTGAATAATACTGCTTGGAGGTATGAAGAAGAATATATACAAATGCATCATCGTAGTGAAGGGGTTAAGGGTGGGAGTGAAAGTAATGGGGAAGCAAGCACGTGATTTCGCGCGTGCGGGTGTGTACACGTGGTTTTGTTGTTGTTGCTGTGGTTCCTGGAGGGGGACGTTGTGGGGTTGGTGGTTGCTGTGAGGACTGACACGGACAGATAAAGAGAGAGGAAGACACACGCGTAAAGAGAAGACAGACAAAGAGAAAGACAGAGAGAGAAAGAGATCCGGCATGAAGAGAAAAGACGGACAGACAAAACGACAGGCAGACTGAAAGAGACGACAATAACAAAGACAGACTTGACAGACCAAAAAGCTGTCATCCATAGAGAGAGAGAGAGAGAGAGAGAGAGAGAGAGAGACGTATTTGGTATTCTATAACCGGGAAGAATACAGAATAAAAGCGGGAAGTGGGGTTGCATGGAGGGCGATGGGAGGGTTGAAAAGTGAGCCACAAATAATTATCACGCGTTGTGAAGTTCAGAAAAAATTAGAGAGCTCACTGATGCCTTTACTTTACCTTTGTATTTTTACACTTATCACTTAACTAATCTCTTGTGTCCTATTTTATTAACATAGCAACTCCTATGACTTATTTTATTCTTACTACCGTACTTCCAAACCACTCTTGATTTAGAGGACATTCTTTTTTATCTTGAGAAGTTAGATATAGCCTTGATTAACCGTTTCACAACTAGTCACCCTTCATACATTAATAAAAAATCGTCTGTTAGTTGCAAGAGCAGACCAAGAATTTAGTTTTCGGATTGAAAGAATGAAGAGAATACAGGTACAAAGTACGCACTAGAAAATACAATGGTGTAAGATGCCAACTTAATTTCTAAGAAAAGTGTGATAGGAAACATCTAAGCTGATGAAAATTGAGGTTAGCTTTCCATCATCTCTTCTATGGTACATCGCTTCTTCCTGTGTCATGTTTATAGTCTTTGTTATGGGAAGGAGATGGAAGAGGACGGTGTAAACATAAGGGAGATTTATCGTCAATGATATATTCAGTGGAAAATGTCAGTGGCGAAATTAGTGTGCAATAAATCACGCCTTTGTTCTTTCGTGTTTTCTTCTACCTCCTTCCCGCATCTGTCAAAATGTCACTACAGTCTTTCTCTATTTAACATATGTAAGTTGTGTCGGTATTAAAGTGATCTGCGTAACTGTAAGAAAATAAAGTGTAACCTGTTATGAAAATTAAGAGCACTCAAGAAAGTAAGTTGCAATATGAAAAACAAATCGCTAAGGAGATGCAACGGAGCCACCCCTATTATCACCATCATCACCATTGCTTTCTCTGCTCTACCCATCTTCCTCTGTAAATTCCGCCACACCTCAGTGATTTAGATTTTTTATTAGCTTTCTCCTCGTGGCTACAAGATAGACAAGTAGAGGGTGTTTCTAGTACTTATAGAATGGCCTTTTATAGGGGATTGGGAGTGCTGTTGGAATTCGAATACTTTTTTGACGACACAGAGGAGGATTTGAAAGTAATATGATGATTTTCTGTTGTTATTTAATTATATGGGTGTCGTTTAATTGATCATTTTCTTTTTGTGTGTTCTTGGTGTTTTTTTTTTCTTCACTTGTTTTATTCGTATGATTGCCTTTTTATTTTTTATTTTATTAATTTCACTTTCCAGTAATAATTTGCTCTCTCTCTCTCTCTCTCTCTCTCTCTCTCTCTCTCTCTCTCTCTCTCTCTCTCTCTCTCTCTCTCTCTCTCTCTCTCTCTCACGCAGCACCTCACCCCTTGAACTTGTCTCTCACCTCTGCGTTCACCTCTTCACCTCCCTGCTCATCCCGTCCCCTTTCACCCCACGCGTCACTCCATCAGCCTGTTTCACCCCCGCCCACTTCCTTTCTCACTCCCTCACTCTCGCTCTCTTTATCTATCTATCTGTATTTACCGATTTATCTATCTATATCTCTGTCCATCTGTATATTTCGTTCAGTCCTTTGATTTATATTCCTTTCTCTCTCTCTCTCTCTCTCTCTCTCTCTCTCTTTCTCCAATTTCTGTAAGTAGATTTAAGTTTCAGTGTTAAGCCCTGACCTCCTCGTAGGGACCGTAATGTCTGTGTGATCTGTGTATCTGTATGTATTTTTTATGTAACATCCCCTCCCCTCTCCTTCTCACCCTCCGTTCTTTGCCTTCCATATGTCTCTTTCTTTCATTCCCTTCACCCCGTTCCTGCTCTTCCCAACCTCTCACCCATTTGTCCTTCGTACCTCTTCTCACCTGTCACCTCCCTCAAACTTTCTCACTTCCCCTTCTCTCCATCGTTCACCCAATACCCCTTCCCCTCTTCTATCCCCTCCCCCACCCGTCTGTAGCACCCCCTTCTCCTGCTCTCATGTCTTTCACTCCCCCACCGCTTTCCTTTCTCCCTCCTCCCCAGTCCCACGCAGGTCTTTAGCCTTTTCCTTCTCTTCTTCCCCTCCTACCTCCTTCCCATTTTCTTCTCTCTCTCAGTTCCCCCTCCTGTTCTCTCACCGTGTTTATTCCCCTTTCTCTCTCTCCCCTCTTTCTCCCTCCTTCTCCTCTTCTCTCTCTCTCCCCACTTCCCTTAATCAGCACCCCCACCCCTCGCTTTTCGTTTCAGTGCAGGGTTCAGTGACTTCACAACCTCACCCGAACATTTCAGTAATGATGGTGTTGTCCCTAGCCATTGTGTTATCCCCCTCCCCTCCCCTCCTGACTTAGACCCCTGTATTTATTTTCATTTCACTTTCCTTTAGTGTTGTATACTCTCTCTCTCTCTCTCTCTCTCTCTCTCTCTCGTTTGCTTCCCTCTGCGTGTTTTATTTCACGTGTGTGTGTGTGTGTGTGTGTGTGTGTGTGTGTGTGTGTGTGTGTGTGTGTGTGTGGCGGAATTCGAACTCCTTCATCTTGTATTTACGATGGCTGAGGAGATACGTGCTTGCCAGACAGTACCCATGCTTCACGTACGTATTTTTCCTACTAACGTTATGCATTTCCCACTAATCTTTCCATATATTCCCTGTTTTTTAATACATCTTAATATTACCTTAATCGTGCCTAAAGAGTCCATGATTATTCCTTTTACTACAATAGAAGTGTTGTTCATTTATTTTCTCAGTGGCTTGAAACTGTATATGTTAAATTCATACGGTAAAGAAATGCTTACTGTAGAGATTTTATACGAAGGCATCAACACTACTACATTTGCACTTTTCTTATTCTTCCTGCATGCAACATTTTCATAAGTAATTAAATGGTACATCCATTAGTAAGAAGGAATGACTAAGTATATACCTTTGTTATTAATGTGTCTGTTGCCTGACGTTGCATCCTGTGAGTGGTGGCTTCGAAAAGAGAGGCACACATCACATTGCCTTCCCGACATATTCCCTGTATCCCTCTTCTGTTATTATGTGATTTAGGTTTATTGTATTTCAGATGCCTCATTTATATTAGGAGTTTTATGTGTATTTTGTATGTTAGGTATTTTGGTAGTTTTAAGTGTGGTAGGTGTTTTAAGTAGTAGCTGCGTACTTTAAGGATATGTGTTTTCGGTGCTTTGTGCTTTAATTATTTTAGGCTTTTAGGTAATTTAGGCATATTATGTGTTTTATTTCCAGTTTCTTATCATACGTTTTAAGTGATTTTATCTTTTAGGTATTTAGGTTTATGTTTTGTTTTGTATTTAATTTCCATTACGAACCCTTCCTCCCACAACACACCACCCACCCTCATAACTTATCGATACTTTCCTCTACCTAGTCCCTTTTCTCTGGTGTGCCTCGTCATCCATCCACACTATACCTCTCATGTATAGTTCTCTTTAACCCATTCACCCAGATATTGTTGCTTACATTTTATTTATACTACAGCCAGATGATTTTTGAGGACTGTAGATGGTTGGATGTAGCCTTTATTATCTAATCTGTTTATTATCAGTTGTCTCTCTTAAGCTGAATAAAATTATCTGGTTACTGCAAGAACATAAGGCATACGTCCTCTACCTGAAGGGATTAATTCCATCTCTTACCGAGTCTGAGCCGTGTTCATCAGTTATTAGAATACATGTGCACATATCTAAGGCGATAAAACGTGCTTTGAATCGTCAAACTTGGACCTTAAGAGACCGCCAGTGGAGTCTGATTCTTATGGCTGGAGGAGACACGTAAAGCACTTCATCCATACCAATTTCTTTTTGCATCTGACAAACTTTATCGCTGTCAGAATGCTAAGAATAATATACAAGAGAATATTAAGGTGTTTGATGTATAGTATAAATTTGCTAAGATAGAGGTATCAGAAAGTCTTCTACTGTAAGGTCGTGAAAATGCGCCTCTAGCCAGTGTCTTTCATATCTGAGCCGCGATTTCAGTTTTTAATAGGAAACATATATAAATATCAGAATATATATAAAAATGTGCGTCGTGTTGTCAGACTCGAAACCGGACAGACCAAAATTCCTTATTTGTGCCGTGATATTAGCATTGACTAGAGAATATTTATAAATTTTAAGAAAAACAAGATCTGAAGGCAGACGTGAAACTTGACTAGGCCAGTATAGTGTATCAGGGAGGGAGGCTAGTTACAAAGTACAGGTAGGCCTATGGTGGTGAGGCCTGTGTGTCTAGGGCCCGTATTCTCGTCGGTTAAGGAGACTGCCTAGCACTTCCTCCTTGGCGACTTATTTTTAGATATGACTAGTTAATATCCCTTTGCACGTTAGGTATGGGAAATGAGGCGGTAGTAAAAGAAGTTACATAACAGAGAAGCGGACGGCAATGTGTAATGAGCAAAATAATTCGCTTCTGAAGAGGTGTTAGGGAGCTTCCTTTACCAACGAGAATACGCGCCTAGGGCAAATCGTCTACAAGGGCCTATATTAGCCTTACCTGCCCCAACACAAAAAAACCTACCCTAGTTTGCCCTGATGCGATTTAACCCTTTTACCAAGATGACGGATTGCTTGTTGTATTCTTGCTGCCGCCAGACGATTTTATCCGGCTTAGTAGAAAGCCTTTGTCGTGAAAAAGTTACACAAAATTATTTCAACACATTCAGTATTATGACATATTTCTGTTACCATTGGACGAGTTTAAGTGACACGCTTCGTAGGGAAAGGGTTAATTATGTTTTTTTTTTCCTTTTGACTTCTGATGTAATCTAAACTCATCTCGTCAAACCTAATTTAGTTTAACTTTGATTTCTTCCCCTGCCCTGATCCAAGCTAACCTAACAATGCTTGTAGCGCCATTAATATGTTAAGGCAAAGGAAAATATTCATCAAAAACTAAACTGATTCGTAAACAAAATTCAGTGTTTTGGTAATTGCCCATTAATATTTCTGAGAGTATGTATGTAAATGTAACACCTCCCGTGACTGAAACGTAGAACCAGCGTCTCCTGACACAAGGTATACTGTATAACCCCTTGATTTTGTAGACGTATTTTATTGGTTTATTTTCCAGCCTCCAGCCTATTTTATTGAGCTTGTGGGAGACCTCTTGTGGTGAAGGGGTTAATGAAGGCTAAGGCCCATATTCTCGTCGGTTAAGGAAGCTCCCTAACACCTTTTCCTTGGCGATCTATTTTGCTTAATACACCTTATTGTCCTCACCTGTTATGTATTTTTTTTTCTAGTATCACCTCACTTTACATAGCTACATATCATACAAAAGGGCATTAACGATTCATATCCAAAAATAACTCACTGTGGAAAAGGTGCTAAGGAGCTTTCTTACCCATCGAGAATTCGGGCCTGGGTGTGACTTCTCCGGTTCGAAAAATCTCTAATTAATGTGTCCGCTGATAGAAAGAAACGATTTAAAAAGGGTCATCGTAGTGAAGGGAATAATATGTATAATACAATTACCTGTGAGATTTGGTACTGTCAGTGGCCATAGAAACTGAGGACTGCGTCTTCCTGAGCGATTAATTTTGTATATCAATTTTTCTTTCTTTTGTGGGGGGATTTTCTTTTTTGTTACTCTTATTTTTTTTTGACAACGTACTCAGGTTGTGGTTAGCTTTCCTCCTCCTCCTCGTCCTCCTTCTTCACTTCTTCTCCTTTTTCCTCTTCTTTCTTCTTGCCTTAACTACCACCTGTAGAAATTAAATGGCAAGGAATACATGCTAGGGAGCCATCTAAACCTATGAGAGTCCGGTCCTCAGTCTGTGTACCCTTAGGCCTCGTCACAAGACACCAGGAAGTCTACATAAAGTCGTGAAGAGAGCGTAGGCCTATCACATTCATTCCTCTCCTTAACCCTTTCACGGCCACACAACCATCCATTGATTTACTCTAATGCAGTGATGTTGTTACCGACACACGTTTTTATGCTCTTAGGAAGCGTAAAATCACCATCATTAACCCTTTCCTGGCGACGGATTTCCTACCTCGACTTTCTAGCAACCCAGCAAGCAGTTTATATTCGTTTGAGGAGTGTCGTATAATCCTCTGTTGGTTATGCTGAAAAAAAGAAATAAAAATCCATCACGCAAGAATCCAACCCTTGTTATCTTAAAGCACACACACACACACACACACACACACACACACACACACACACACACACACACACACACACACACACACACACACACACACACACACACACACACACCTTCCTTCTCTACCCTTTCCCCCTTGGCTTTCACTGGTAATTACTATGAATATATTAGCGTATAAATCACACGCCGTATCTTCTGCTGCGAACAGTTTTATCAGTTTGAAGGTAATTTTCTCTCCCTGGCATGTTTCGGCGACAGAGGCTGGGTGCATCAGATACATACTAATTTCCTATTGACATTTTTTTTTCTAGTTTCTCTCTCTCTCTCTCTCTCTCTCTCTCTCTCTCTCTCTCTCTCTCTCTCTCTCTCAATTTCGGATCATTACTGCCAGAATTAGATCATTACTCTCGGAATTATGCTCTCGAAGCCTTCACTTTCTCCTTGCAATTGCCGTTTCTCTCCACTGAGCATCCTAACATACGCGTAATCTCGTTCCATCCCATCCCATCCTGTTCCATGCCATCCAGCCATGAGAGAGAGAGAGAGAGAGAGAGAGAGACAGAAGCAGCGGTAGGTAGCAAGAGGCAAAACACAGGTGTCCGCGCGGTTTTTTGCTAGCTGGGAAACGTAGGAAAAACAAAAATGAATAATGATTATAGTGTAAACAAGATATACAGCAAAGCAAATACTAGCCATACCTGACGAGGTATGCGTTATTTATTTATTCATTAACAGTCGTATATGCAGCACGAAAATTGAGGAAATTGAGACAAATAAAAAATACAGTTTTATGTAGCATGATGAACGATGTCCTTACCTTACATGACTAATCTCATATTTAGGACTTGTTTTTTTATGAAGAAAAATATAATTTCAGCCTCAGAATCTGTAATAGAAACAATAATCCATCAATTTTCTCCATGTCATGTTTGAATGCATATCCACACCCTTCCTGCCCAACCTACCCCCCCCCCCCTACAGGCACCGGTAACTGTTTGTAGTATATCAAGTTTGTTTTCACATGACGGAACTAGTCCACCCCAACAGCTTGAATACTAAATTGTGGTTGCATTAAATTCGATGAGCCTTGTTTATAAGGTAGAAAATATTCTGCTTGGTGACTAGTCTAATCGACCCTCCAGCAAAACTGCACTTGTCCATCAGCTGTGCTGAAAACGGTTAGGGATCTTCGTCAGGTCAGAGCAGAGACGGTACAGTGAGCGGCCAAAATGTTCTGAGGAGCCCAGTCGAGTTGCTGTCAGGGTTCAGGCGTAGGCCACACTTGTATGTGGCTAAAGATACGACTTATTTATTTCACCTCATGAGAAATTGTTCACATATGGCAGATATTTACTTCACACATTACAAAGCAAGCTCATGAAATCCCAGGAGGACGGGACATATGTATTCTGAAACAACAGAGAGAGGCAGGATGGGGCAGGGGTATCAAGGGTAGGTGACTGGCCTGGCCATCTCGACCTTCAAGACCTTGCCTTTGCGTTGGGGGTTGGAGAGGCAGGGGACAGGGGAAGGTGGCTTTAACACGGGACCTGTTTAGTGGGTAAGATTTATTTATTTATTGTTTATTTAATTATTCATTTATTTTATTTATGCGAATAAGGAAGTCCGAAATGAATTGTTTGTAGAGACGTAATCCCATAGCATCCAGTCTTTTTCATTTCCATCCCATCTCATCTCCCTCTATTCTATCGCGTCACATCCCGTCCCATTTTGTCCTCGCGTATCCCATTCAGTCCCCTTTTACATCCCACGTATCACACCCATTTGATCCCATCTCTTCTTAACACATCCCATCTCGTAACGTCTGTTCCAGAGCAAGGTCAAGAGCTCATCCCGACGTATCCCATCCCATCATTCTATCTCATCTCATCTCATCCAGACTTATCACATCCCATCTCATCATACCTATTCCCATCCCGACGTATCCCATCCTAATCTCATCTAATCCCATACCTTTCAAAAATACAGAACAAGAGCCAGATTCAATAAAAATTAGATTATTACTGCCCGTACACACTGTAAGGAAGATTAGAGATCGTGGAAAGGTAGGATGGTGTACCTGAGGAAAACTGTTCTAGAGCTGACCAGGTACATAACTCCTAAGGTTATTTTGACCAGGTTGCTTAAATTTGACCAGTGCCATATCTTCTTTATCTCTTGAGTTTTTTTTAAAAGATTACTTTTAAGATTATGCTTTGATCTTCACTCTTATAGGTACAGAGTTACTTCACATCCTGACTAGAGCGGATACATTAATGTGAAAAAATGCGAAACACAGAAGATTTCTGATAACAGTTAATTGCAGTGGCAGAGACTTGTTTGTCTTGCCAATTGATTAAGAACTTTTGTAAATACGGCCCAAGATGTTTGCATGAATGAAGGTTCAAAAAACCGAATAGGCTAGCTCGTTTGTTTAAAAACCAGAGGCCTAAGGAGAATATGCAGATAGGTACTAAGAACGAGTTAGTCTTTACCGCTTCATGGTGAGAGGTCCTTTCTAACACGATATATATCCTGCTTTCTAAGGTTAGTTATGGTAAATTATGTGTTGGCAACGACAGTTAAGTAAAAAATTATCATTCTGCTAAGGGCGACCATGGAGATTTCCTCTAATTCATTAATTTACAGCGAGAGGCCTATTTGGTCTGCAGAACCAGCCCGTTACTAACATGGCGGGGTTCGAGTTTGGTCGCTAGACCTTAAGACATTCCTTGGCAGTCGACGGAGTGAATCTAATTCACAGGTGTTGCAACAGCGATTTATCCACGCTAAGATTGTGTTTATGGAGTGGAGTGGAGTATTTCGAAGGCGTGAGTGTTTAATATAGATGTATGGTTCATTTCACGGGTCACTCTGTTGATATTACTTCTACTACAGTTTCCCTGTTTCCGGATCCTGCCCACTACGTTTGTTATGGGAGCCGGGGTTAGGATGATATGATGATGATGATGATGATGACGATGATGATAGCAGAGAGAGGCAATGATGCAACAAAGTGGCGATGAAATAAAAAGATGAAATGGAGCTAGTCAAAGAACGCCAAGATACGATGAACCCGAAAAGTCCTTGATTCCACTCTGCTGGAAAGTGGTGTACACAGGGTTTTTACAGTAGGTGGTGAGCCCCTTCCTCTTACCTCTCTTCAAACCCTGTATGAGAACTATGTGATGCTCCATACAAGGATCATAAAGTGCCTGTGTTGAGTAGGCAGCTGTGATGAACTGACGAGCCAGCGCAGTTGGTAAGGTCACGAAAGAATGTCAGAATACTGTGGGGAGATGGAGTAGCTTGTATCTCTCTCTCTCTCTCTCTCGTTCCTTTCATTTCCTCACCGTCACTTTCTTCCTTCCATTTACTTTCCCTTTCTTCCTTTACTCCCTCGCCTCTAGCTCCACCCTTCACTTTCCTCCCTGCCTATACTCCTCACATCTTCATTCTTCCAGCCATGCCATCAATGCCGCACACTTTCTCCCTGTCTTCCCACATCCCATTCACCTCTTTCCTCCCCTTTTTTTTTTTTTTTTTTTTTTTCAAACTTACGGCCATTTTCTGGGTGGCAGTGGTGCTTCGTGGTGTCTTTTTCTTAGCAATTTATTATAATGAACCACGGTAGTGGTTCATAATAGGGATCGCCCAGGAATTTGCTAAAAACGTTATTAGAACTGTCACCTAAAAACCATCCTAGAAAGCAAACTTATTCTTGAAACAGCATCCAGAGGGTTCCTTTTCAATAGTTAGGTCAGCCAAACATTGATAATGTGGAAAAGAAGTGATATAAGAAAGTTTGGTACATTCGAAATTTGCCGGTTTGATCATATTATTATTACTCTGATTATTGTTTCACAGGCCTACAAGAAAATCTATTCGGTATTCGGGATAAACACCAGCCAGTCGAACTTAATGGGTCACTGCGCGTGTCCGTGACTTATTTTAAAACATCTAGTCGAAAGATGATCATCCTCCTTCCGGATACGTAGAGATTCCTCCACGCCATTGCAAGCAGGACCCATATACATATACATATGTATATGGGTCCTGATTGCAAGCACGTGAGAAGCCAGTCAAGGACGGAATTGCCGTCAAGTATCTATAGTGCACCATTAGCAGCGTGACTGTATTAAATTTTATATTGGACTACATTATCACTAAGTGTAAAACTCTAGCTAGTATATTACTTACGCGGCAATGAAGCGCCCTTGTGGGAAAGAGTCTTTAATTAACACGCATCGGTGCGATTTTACATAATTACATTGATTTTTTACTCATGGCTTTATTTAGCTTTTTTAGTTCATCCCTGAATTCCCAGCAGGTTTGTGTGTAGACATCACGTAAGACAACCGAAAAACGCTGGTTTGTGCTTTGCCATCTAATTGGAAGTGACTACGTTGTGATATCGTGACCATTACTTAAAGCGAACTAACGCCAAACTTGGATAAAGTTTTCAACGTTATTGGAATTCATCGTGACAGTAACCATCTCACGAGTCAACTGCAAGGGGACGTAGAGGAGGGGAGAGAGGAAGAGATGGAGGAGGGGGATGAGGATGAGGCAGAGGAAAGGGACGAAGAGGGCATGGGGGAGGCACAAGAAGTGCCCCTTACATCAGTTATTACTGTAACTAGTGTAGTAATGTTGCATTTTCAGTTGCACAAAAAAAAAATACCCACCATTATGCAAAACAGTCGTGCAAAGCATACAACAACAGATTCTGATTCTGTCTTGTAATCAGTTTGAATATATAGCGTTTCAGGGTTTACTCAGTGCAGCTTCTTAAAAGTTATCTTTGTTTAATCAGTTTGCAAACTATGGAGGTTCTGAAACAATCAGTGTCTACTGTAGGAGGCCTTACAACTATAGTAAACAAAATGAAGACTAGAATTTAAAATAATAACCAACAATCAGTGTATGCAAAGCCACAACACCACATCAATGAAAATGCCAAATTTTTAATGTCAGCATAAAGCTTTAATGGTAATTGAAACGCGAGAATTTTGATTGTTTAATTCATAAATGGATTATAAAAAAAGTAAGCAAAGTTGGTAAATAAAAAATTAATTCAGAAATGGGGTATAAGGATCGCCAATTAAAAAAAAAAAAAAAGTAAACAGACAAGAAAGAATCGTTGGAGACTGTGCAAACTGTTAATACCAGAGTCAAAAGGGATTTGTGGGTTTACATTGTCAACGTTACTTGAATCCTTTGCTGGTTTTGCATGCTCTCCATGGTAGATCCTTCCTTGTTTGTTTACTTTTTTTAGTGATCCATATTCCCCTTTTTTAAATTACTATTTTTATATTTACCTAGTGAATATTACGTCTTTATGATCTCTGTTTATATATATAAATATATATATATATATATATATATATATATCAGTAATGACAGATTTTACCTCAGTGACGTACAGGAAGTGTAAAATAAATTGCTGAGGTAGTGATGTTACGAAGTTTCTTTACGTCACCTTGGACAGTATCTATGCATGAACGTTAACAACCAATTCTATTTTTTTAATGTTTTATCCCCTTCAAAGTGTAGAAGAAGAAGAAGGGAAGAAGAAGAATGGTGACAATGAAACTAATGATGATGATAAAATGGATAGCCAGCTTACTTGCCTTGGTGGTATTACACTATCATCGAAATCCTTACAGTCAGCACTTGGGAGTCGAACCTGTGGAAGACCGTCATTCTAACCACTAGACACCGAAACGCCATATATCTACATACTCTTAGTTATAGATAGGATGAATGTTGTTGTACAGTGGATGTGAATTGCCCTTCTTGCAATTTTGTCCGAGTTGAAATGCACGTATTTTGGACTGAGACCACTTATAAATTGCCCTGTAAATGAGATAGATAGATAGATATACTGAAGGGGGGGGGGCCGGAGAAAAGAGTATTAGCGTATTTTCTCCCGGTGCTCTTACTGATCTATAATTTGTAATCACTTTTTTGCTGTATAGTCAGGTTCAATAGTTGGCCCACAATTTCACTGCATCTGCTTGACACTTAAGGCATATCCGTCATTTTCCTTCCTGACTTTTCATATTAAAGACAACAATATGCGGGCAGAAAAACAAGCCAAGCCTCTCTAAGTTCAGGAATATTAGCCAGCAGAGGAAAGCGAGAAGATGGTAATATTAGGCGAACTTTTGTCCTCGACTGTACATGTAACAAGGATAGAGCAAGACCTGTCATAACGTTCGAATTGAAAGGTTGGGAAGAGTAGGGTAAGTTAGACGAGGTTAGGTTAGAAAAGGTGAGGTAAAGTTGAGTTAGTGTAGGTTAGGTTTGGTGAAGTTAGGTTAGGTTAGGTTAGGTTAGGTTGGGTTTGGTGAAGTTAGGTTAGGTTAGGTGAGTAAAGTTACTGTAGGTTAGTTTAGGCTGGGTATGGTGAAGTTAGGGTTAGGGTAGATTAGTCTAGAGATTAGGTTAGAATGGTTAAGGTTAGGTGAGAGTAGAGTAGATTAAGTTAGAGTGATGGTTGGGCTGGGTATTTCCGGCATCATCTAATATGCGTTTAGAGTGGCCTGAAACAACTGTTCTCGGGACCAGCTCTCCCTAAACCATGATCCACAGTATGCCAGTAGACTCCCAATCTCCCTTCTCCCTTTGTTTCAGGCCCGATCGTGTTTCGCATTTCCGACTGCACGCTGCTTTTCTGTGCCCGTGCACTGGAATTCCTCTTGCCATTAAGCTCTTATTTTACCGTAATTGTTCTGTGTGTGTGTGTGTGTATGTGTGTGTGTGTGTGTGTGTGTGTGTGAGAGAGAGAGAGAGAGAGAGAGAGAGAGAGAGAGAGAGAGAGAGAGAGAGAGAGAGAGAGAGAGAGAGAGAGAGAGTTGTTTATACTGGAATTAGGTTCTTTCATTTTAATTTCATGACTTTACATTATTAGTCTCATATGTAGAGACACGTAGAGCTGTATGGTATGTAGAAGGAGGACTACTGGGCTTTGGGAGCAGGCTGTGAAACCTATGCCCAGAGTCGGACACATAAAAGAAAAAGAAAAAACATATGAGTGATTTTACGTCACGTAGGAAGATATTTCATACTGGAAAGGAGGGTAAAAGGACATGCATTGGTGCAAAAGTAAACAGCGGTTAGGAACGTTCATTTTTCAGGAAGAATCTAATTGCTTATTGATCCAAGATGAGTGGAGGTATAGGAATAGTGTGTGTATGTGGGGGGGGGGGGATGGATGCGTGTTGGGTATGGCTCTTCACTGACTGATAGGAAAGGAAGGGACATCAGTAGGAGGGCCCAGTCCCATCCCATCATATTTCTTAGCTTGCATATATGACAGTACTCTGGCGCGACAAAACAGCAACCTAAGGAATGAATTACCAAGCTCTGAACAACGCTGAGTAGTGAGGACTCGGGAAGAATAAGGAAGCCAGGGCCTTGGGACTCGAGCAGATAATGCCCTCTAATCATACACCTTTGGAATGTTAACTTTTCCAATCCGGCAACTACTATTTCAGTTTTATCGTGGTTCTTAAGCAGACGAATTTACTCAGCTTGGGAGACTTTTTTTTTTTTTTTTTTTATTGGAGGGGTCAAATACAGCCTTCATTAAGCCCTTCGCAACACGAGGTTTCCCCTAAGCCAAACAGAATTATCTAGAGGTTGGAATAAACCACAGAAAAAAGTTTGTACATTTTGCAACGTATCCCTGATGTATAATGAGGAATGCCCATACTTTTTTTCAGTTCCTCTCTCCACCTCATTCTATACTCACTTGCCAGGAAGGGTCGTAAATCACTGAGGGTACAGTATAATTACCCTCCCTATCTCCCCTTTACACTTTCTCTCCCCTGCCTGGCTTACTCCTCCCCTCACCTCCCGACCCTATACAGGACTGACCTCCTCCCCTACACCCCCTAGGTAAACAAAGTGAAAGCCGCTTATTAAAACAAGATGAAACATTCAGTGGGGATAAATGTGAAAATGACACATGGGCCTCAACCCTTATAAATTCCTCTTAATGTTCGTCAGTTTAATCGTTATGTAGTAAGATGCTGAGACACGGGGGAGAATTAGTAGTAGAATGGTATGGAAAATATGCAGATTGTCCTGCGAGGAAGGTAGATTCCCGGGGGATTGGAAGTCAGGTATAATTATTCCCTTGCACAAAGGAAATGGGGAAAAAGATGTGTGTGGTAATCACAGGGGCATTTGTCTTCTTAGCTTAACAGGAGAAGTATATGGTAGGTACGTATTGATAGTTACGGAAAGAACAGAGGAATTCGTTGGAGAAGAGCAGGTAGGTTTCAGGAAGGGAAGATGTTGTGTAGATCAGGTATTCATCTTGAGGTGTTTTGTGAAAAAGAGTCTAGAGAAGAGAAAGAAGTTATATGCTGCCTTCGTGGATGTGGAGAAAGCACATGACGGAGTGGACTGACAAGAAATGTGGAAACTATTAAAAATATATGGAGTAAATGGGAAGTTGTTGAATGCCGTGAAGATTGTGCATGAGGCTGCAGTGTTAGTGAATGGTGAACTAAGTGATTCCGTCTGTCTGAATGTTGGATTGAAACAGGGATGTGTCATGTCTCCATGGTTATTCAGTATGTATATGGATGGAATTAAGAAAGAGATAGAAGGTAGGGCAGTGGATATTGGAGCAGCCCTAATGAGAGAGGGCAGCATCTGGAAGGTTCCTGTTCTGTTGTTTGCAGATGATAATGTACTGTTTAGTAAAGACGAAGGAGAACTGCAAGGCTTGGCGAATGACTTTGGGAGAGTATGTAAGAAACGGAATCCAAAGATGAATTTACGGAAGGGTAAAGGTGTGGTCTTCGAGAGAAATTACGTCACTCAATGCACTGTGAGGCTGGATAGTGAGGAAATGGAAAATTTGAGTGCATTTAAGTACTTGGGTAGTGTGATGAGTAAGGATGGAAGTTCGGAGGATGAAGTGCTTGAAAGGGTACAGCAGAGGAGAAAGGTTGGTAGTTCACTGAAAATAGTGATAAGAATATGGACGTTTGCATGGAAGTAAAGAGAGAGAGAGAGAGAGAGAGAGAGAGAGAGAGAGAGAGAGAGAGAGAGAGAGAGAGAAGAAGAAGAAGAAGAAGAAGTTGCGGCATGACAGCATTGTGATCCCCATTCTAACGCATGCAAGCGAAGCCTGGACCTTGTTGGAAGGACACAGGTCAAGAGCGAGAGCAGTGAAAATGAGTTATCTGATAGGAGCGTGTGGAGGTACATGGAGAGACAGACTGACAAATGAGGAAGTGAAGGAGCATTGTGATGTGAATGTGGATATGATAGAAGTGTTAGGAGAAATATTTTTAAGTGGTTTGATCATGTAGAGAGGATGGGGAGTGAGAGACTAACTAGAAGAGTGTGTGAGTGAGGTAGAGGGGGGGCGGGGGACGGGGAGACCGAGGATGAGATGGAGGGATGGAGTGGAGAGGTATAAGAGAGAACGGTGTGTAAGCTAAAGGAGGTCAGCAAAATGGCAGGGGACAGGGCGACATGGAAGTGATTTTTTGTGGCCATATATATATATATATATATATATATATATATATATATATATATATATATATATATATATATATATATATATAAAATGTGTGTGTGGTTACTGTGGTAGGTGGGGTCGCCCATCATCCACTCAGTGTAGGTATGCCTCATGGTCTCTTCACTGAGTGACAAGCCAAAAGGTTTCCTGTACAGTACCAAGGAAACCATTTACTACGTAGGGTAGTAACCATATAACCGGGGTTTTTGGGCCGGGTTAAGTGTCCCCCAGATTCCCTTGTCTAAATCACTTAATCATGGCAAACGTTTCGGAGAGCCTAGGAGGTCCCAACACCTGTTCAGGCCCCAAGCAAATGGGCAGATTTGCATGGCCATGTGAAATGTGAGAGGTGTGAATGAGGACAGCAAGAGGGTGGAAGTGGTGAATATGTTCAAGAGTGCAAGATGCCGTGATGGCACCGTGTGAAACAAAGACGAAAGGGTGTGAAGTGGAGTGGGTGTGTGTGGAATGTTTGAGATCGGACATGAATGGGAGAGGAAAATGGAAGGAAGGAGTTGCTTTGTTGATGAATGAGAGATTACAAATGTGTCAGCTCGAGATGTATGTACGAGTATGTCAAGTTCACGTTTGAGAAAGCGAAAGTGGCTGTGATGATGACAGGAGAAAGAAATAATTCATTCATTGCCAGACGCCATGTATCCCAAATGGGGTGGCCAAGGGCTTAGAGTTAATTGTTTTACAGGGAGGGGCACTAATCCTCCACCAACCCCACGTGACACGTAGGGAGAACGTTATGCCAGCAGCGGTCACCCATCCAAGTACTAACCAGACCCAACGTTGCTTAACTTCGCTGATCGGACTGGAAGCGGTGTACTCAACGTGGTATGGGATTTAATCCCCGAGCTAGGCAACTATAGCCATATAGCCCCGCTAGGTTACAGGAGCGCGCTACCACTCCCGGCACGGCAGCCCCGGGTGAGGCTGGAACTCATGACCTCCCGGCCACAAGCTTGACGCTCTGCCTCTGAGCCACCTCGCCTCCAAGAGAAAGACATGGGATGAGCTGGATGAAGCAGTGGGAGACATGCCCAGGAGCTAAAGAGTGATCGTAATGCGTGATATGAATGGAAGAGTAGGCACTGCTCCTGAGGATGACATAATGGATTGTAATAGAGTACCAGGAAAGAATGATAATTGGAAGCATCTGAAGGATATGTGTCAGGAGAGGAGGTTGCGCACTTGTAACTTGTATTTCAAACACAACGATGCACATAAATATACATGGTATAGAGGGAACAGGGATCGTGTTGAAAGGAGCCTGATTGATTACGTGCTCGTCGATGCTGAGAATGGTTGCTGATACGAGGGCCGTGAGAGGACAATGTGCAGATCTATCAGATCATATGATTGTGGTATGCAAGATCAAGCTGAGAGGAGTGAGATGTACCAGGAGAGAGAGGAGCAGTCAGGGAGAAAGACTGAAAGGCAAGAAGCTGAGAATCAAAATGGCAGATGATTACTGGACCGAAGTAGGGGAGGAGTTGGAATCAGTGAATTGGAATGAAATGGATTTGTACATCCTGTGGAATGCATACGGGGATTGCTTAGTTAGGATTGCTAAAGCGGTGTGTGGTGTGGCAAGAGTAACAACAAAGAAGAAGGTACAGCATGGTGGGATGAAGAGGTTAAGAGAGCAGTGGTGGAAAAGAACAAGTGGCTAGAGTGGTTACAGGACAGGGGTTCAATTGAAATCTGTCTGTCTATATACTTAGGCTGCTTCCTCCAAAGAAAGGGAGGTAGCCGAGACTGGATGACACACTCCAAATTTACAGACACATATGTTTATTCGTATCTTAACCCACCACACCACACGAGGATCAACTGCGCAGTGTAATCAGTGACATCCACTGCGGGGCCCGACAGCAGAGCTGGTTTACCACACGAGGATCAACTGCGCAGTGTAATCAGTGACATCCACTGCGGGGCCCGACAGCAGAGCTGGTTTACCCCTGCCACATCATAATGGACCCATCTTCTTACCCGCACCTGACCTGGTCAGCTAATCAGACCAAATGCGGGAGAAAATCCCCTCGGGGCTGCATCACCATTTATTCATTAACAGTTTCTCTCCAGTCATTCCTGTCACGCACAGCCATTCTTCCACGCTCAGCAGACATCCCTCTTGGATCTAACACTTTCTTCACACTGTTCATCCATCCTATTCATGGTCATCCTCTCAGCCTTACACTTCTCACATCCGATCTAGTTATCTTTTTCACCAATCACTCTTCATCCCTTTTCTTCATATGCCCAAACCATCGCAACACACTCTTCTCAACTCGATCAGCCATTTCCCGCACAACGCCAGTTCTCCTTCATCATTTCTTACTCGATCCATACACGTCACTCCACACATACTCCTCAGACACCTCATCTCCATTACATTCAAACTTTTCCTCTCTGCTGCACCCATATTCCATGTTTCAGCCCCATATAACACTGTCGATACCACTACACCCTCATACAACCTTCTCTTTACATCCATTCTGAGCTAACATCTAAACACTTTTTTCATTCCCCTCCATCACCTTTCCTACTTCACTCATTCTGAACTTCACTTCTACATCTATCCTTCCATCCACAGCAACATGTGACCCGAAATACTTAAAACACTCTACCTCCTCAAGCAACTCACCATTGAAAACAATATTCATCCTCCTATCAGCTACCAACTTCGCACACTTCATCATTTTACTCTTGTTCTCATTTACTCTGTTTCTACCTTTCACACACCCGTCCAAACTCCTCTACCAGCTGTCTCAATCTCTCCTCCAAAACAGCCACCAGTGCATTATCATCCGCAAACAGTAGCTAATTCAGATTCCACTCTCTACCATCACCATTCATCAGACTCAAATCTCCACCTAACACTGTCGCATTCACCTCCATAATAACACCATCAGTTAAGATAACTAAATATGTTGAGTGCAAGAAGCACGTAAAGAGACCAGTGAAGAGGAAAAAGGGGGTAAATGATGATCTAGGAAGAGAAATAATGCAAGTTACTCTGAAAATAGGAAGTTACTCTGGAAAGAGGTGTGGAAATGTAGAAGAGACTGCGGAAAAAAGTGAAAGTGTGGAGGATGTAAGTGGTAGATTATTAATCCGGGGGGATAGAGTAAGGACCAGATGGAAAGAATATTTTGAAAGCCTGGTGAATGGGAATAGAGAGAGCAGAGTTGCTGTAAACATCATTGGTTTTGGGGGTGTGCAGAGAAGGAATGCAGTGCCAGGAAACGTGACACTCGCACCGGTGAAGAACGCCGTGAAGCGGCTGAAAAATGGGAAAGCAACTGGGGTTGATGAGGTGTATGCAGAGATGATTAAGTGTGGTGGAGAGAGCGGAATGAAGTGCTTGGTGGAGATATGTAAGAAGGCATGGATTAATAAAACTGCGCTAGCAGAGTGGAAAAAGGCTGTGACTATCCCTTTACAAAATTAAAGGTGAGCGAAGTGAGTGCAAGAATTATCGTGGCATAAGTTTATTGAGTGTCGTAGGAAAGATACATGGAAGAATTATTATAGACAAAATAAGAGAGATATCAGAAGTCCTAGTGAGTGATGAACAATGTGGTTTAGGAGTAGCAGAGGATGTGTGGATCAACTATTTGCAGCGAGATAGTTAGTGGAGAAGGCTTGTGATAAGGACCATTAGGTGTTTATGGCATTTATAGATCTGGAAAAAGCATATGACAAAGTAAACAGAGAAGGTACGAGTATGTGGAAGGTTTTTGCCAGAGCCATAACCAGGAATTGAAAACAGACGAGGCGAACACAACCCTACAAGGGGGGTCCAGGGGCATTCTCCCCCCCCTTTTTTTTTTTTAGTCCTAGCACCAAATAATGCAATTGCAGATGAATTTGAACAGATTTAAATTGAGTAACTGGGAAAATTTCAAAAACGTTGCTACAGCTGTATGTTCTGAGTTGGGCTGATCCACTCCTGATGACTCACCCAGAAGTACTGCGGGTTGAGGATGACAGGGATCAGTTTAATGTTATGAACGCGATCAGAACAAGTCCCTGGACTTTGGGGTGGGGGTGGATTGAGCAGGCTACTAAAGGAGGGGAGGGGGAGAGCCTGAGAGGAGATGACATACGAGGCGGCTGCCTTGTGTGCCTCAAGGTGGTTACGGGCATAGTTTTGCGCATGTATGGTGTAGATATATGGTAAGCTGCTAGGTGCTGTGAAGAGTTTTTATGATGGTAGTAAGGCATGTCAAATAGTAAATGTGCATCTAAGTGAATGATTCACGATCAATGTGGGCATGCGACAAGGTTGTGTTATGTCCCCATGGTTGTTCAATATATATATGGATGGGGTGATGAGAGAAGCAAAAACACAAGTTATGGAGAGGATGGCATTGGTATCGACTGGTGATGGTTGAAATATCTCAAAATTGTTGTATGATGATTACTACTTGCAAATACCGGACAGGAGCTTGGTAGACTAGTGTAGAGTTTTGCTAATGTCTGTGAGCATCGTGCCTTGAGAGTAAATGTAGAAAAGAGTAAAGTGATGGTTATTGAGAGAGAAGGTGACTCCCAGTGTGATGTGACAGTGAATGGAGAGACTGAAATTGGTGAGAGAGTTCAAATACCTGGGTACAGTGATAGAAAAGAGGAAAATGTGCAAAAGAAGTTGAAAGTAAAGTGATGCAAGGAAGGAGGATGGCTAGTGCAATGAAGGAATTGATAAGAAACAGAGGCTTGAGTGTTGCAGCTGCACGAGGCATACATGAAGGAGTGTTAGTGCCAGCTTAACATACGGATGTGAGACTATGGTGTGGAATGAAAATGAAAAGTCAAGAGTGAGAGCAGTGGAGATGGGATTGCTGAGGAATGTATGTGGAGTACAGAGGGTGGGTGGGGTACAAAATAATGTGATTCGTGAAAGATGTGGAGTGAGGAAATCTGTGGACACCAGAATCGAAGAGAATGTACGGAGATGATATGGTCATGTGGAGAGAATGGATAACAATAGAGTGGTGAAAAAGGTAAATCTGAGCAAATTTGAAGGAAGGAGATGAGTTAGGCCAAGGAGAACGTGGAGGGATATGGTGCACGAGTGTGTGAGGAAGAGAGGTTTGGAAGTTGGTGAGGCTAGGGGACTGACAAAAGATTGAGCTGGCTGGAGGAATATTGTGAGGAAAAGTGCATGATCAGGGATTTGGCACCCCTTTTTAACGTTACAGCGTCCGGATTGACTCTGTCGGATATGTTTATGCCAAGCTACAGTACATGGTGAATGTTTTTTGCGTATCAGATAGAGCCAGGATTCTGGGGGCTTGAATGGTGAACAAATGGAGGCATGTCCCATTGGATTGGGCAAACTTGGGCTGTCTGGAAGCTGCTACTCCTCACCCTACCCTAGGGTGGGAAAGGAGGTCCAGATGATGATGATATACCGGTGTATATATATATATATATACCCATCCATCCATCATCCAATCCTACATTGCCCCATGAGGAGCATGGAAGCCCGGGGCTAGGCAGTTGGTCCCGACATTTAAGATGAGAGTGACCAGCCTCACTCATCTCTGAGTGGCATTACATGAGCAATCAACCCCAACCACCCTGTGGATATAAACCAGCTCAATCCAATTGGAACGCAATAATTACAAGCTAAACCACCAGGTGCCAAAATTTGGTTATATGGTTACCACCCAGCATAGTAAATGGCTTCCTGGTGTACAGGAAACCATTTGGCTTGTCACTTAGTGTCGAGTCACCCACAGCCAGAAGGAAGAGGAAAGAATGAAGGAAAAGAAAGAAGAGGGAATGTAAAGTCACCCGTAGGCAGAAGGACAAGGAAAGAATGAAGGAAAGAAAGACAAGAGGATGGAAGGAAAGAAGGATGGAGGAGAGGAAAGGGCAGACACCCGACAGCAGTACTACATCGAGTGAGTGGATGGTGAGCGCCCCCACCTACCACAGTATCATGCATGTGTATCTGTTAACTGGAGATAAAAACTACTGTAACAAAAGAAAAAACATTTAATGAAATAATAATCCATTTACATCATTTACAAACATGAATCTTTGACCCACTGTCAGTACACTCACACACATCACCAAAGGAACAAGGAACCAATGACTTTACAACACAAGGTAATACATAATTTATGATCTTTCAGTTGCACATTCAAACTCTTCACACCATCACAGTCAACTCTTTGAAGCCCAGTCACACAGTATGCATAACGCTCCTATGCCATGAGCCTGGTCTTCTGTGTGAAAGCATAGTAGTAAATGAAGATGGCAGCAAGGATGGCCATGGTCTCTGACTGCACCCACGGGCCACGGTATGCTCCCTGAAGTGGATAAATTTTCATTAGTTTGTGAGCATGTTAAACACTGTATGGTAATTTCCTAATAGTCACCTGTATTGAAATACTGTATTGCTGATTTGTGTATTGTGTGTGTATTGGATGTGAAATGTCACATCCAACACACACAAAAATACTTGCACTCCCCCCACCCCCCAAAAATAATAATAATAAAAGTAACACCATGGACAGTCCCATTCACTGACCGGATGGTAGAGGTTGATGGTGGCAATTGGTTGCACACTGGAGGTGTCCTCGTTACCTCGCTGAGCCTGTGTAGTAAACAATGGTAGCATTAATGAATAAGTGAAGTGATGGTAATGTTTTTTCATTATATCACCTGTCAGACTAAAATATCTACTATACAACAATTTATATCCTATGTGGTGCTTGGTATACAACAAAATGCATATATACCTTCCTAAGGGCAGCATAGCCTTGTTCGTCGTATAGCTTGATGGGCCGCTCCCCAGACACAGCCGTTGCTACATCTTCCACCCAGCTCACCTGTAACACAATACAAGGGTCAGTTTCTCTTGTACCTCACACATAACCACAAACTTTACATTACTTTACTTACCAAAACAGGGTGGTACCAATAAGTACAGCAAAAAATATTAACGATAAATCAATTCTAATGGCAAACCAAGTCATCAATGAGGAAGTGGGTAACCACAACAGTTTACGAAATTATATTTCTAAACATAGCATAAGAGCCCGGGGCTGGGGAAGTGGGGTAACACAGGATTATATGATGAATGAATGAAAAATATTTCTAAACATCCTTCAGTATTTAAACACTCAATAAGAGAGGGTGATCAAGTGGACCCACGATTTTACAAGGCTCACATATTACCTATTCCCGTTACTCATGTCAAACTGGTCTCATCCCACAACATATAACTGATACCTGTCTCTCTTCTTGAGAAGTGACACACAGTCTCCAAATGACTCAAACACTGATAATGGCCAGCTTATAGTACAGATGGTAGCAATACCAATAATATAGCTACACTCCTACAGGTAATACAGCAATCACCAGTTCTCCCTCTGAATGCGCATTTATTAGTACTTTTTACTGAATGTTATATATACCTTAAAAAAAAAAAAAAAAAAAAATCAACAGTAACAACTTAATCAAGTTAAAACCATATTCATGTTTTAATCCCCTGACTGAAATGACATCTTAAAATCTACTGTTTGCTATCTCCAGACGATCTACTCATCATGGGTGACTTTTAAAACTAAGGGTTAGATACAGCCTTCCTTTAGTCCTTACACTACTATACTTGTGGATTATATATTAACTAAATAAAAGTCTGACAGCTGGAAGCATAAATTACATAGTGAGTTGTCAGACTGAAGACATTAATTCCTGACCTGGTACTTTACCCCATCCACTGAGCGTGCCACACCCACGATGCCATCAACAGTTTCTGCATAGAGGGAGATGTCCTGCAAAAGTCACATATGATCAAAAGTCAGCAGGTCTTACCTCATATACATATTCTTGTGACATGACATACAGAATGATTATGTAATTACCTACAGCATATAATACATCCCTACATGTCAAGTGGGGTTGGTGGAGGATTAGTGCCCCTCCCTGTAAAACAATTAACTCTAAGCCGTTGGCCACCCCGTTTGGGATACATGGCGTCTGGCAATGAATGAATGATATAATACATCTGTACAAAATGATCATCTACTGCAGATTATCATGACATTCAGATATTAAAAGTAGTTCAGAATACCTTAATCTGTACAGCATAGTCATCTAGTGTCAATATTAGTATATATGACTATACGGTATAAAAGTGATTACTGGTCTTATACAAAACCAATGTTTATCAAATATAAAATTATTTGGTGTACCTTGGCCCCATTGGAACACGAGAGAGTAAAGTCAGCAATGTAGGCAATCTTTGTGACAATGGTGGCGTCCTGTGAGGTGAAGCCCACTGCGTCAACCTGAGCCCCGGTGCATGTCTCACCTGAAACACAATGCATAAACAGGATTACAATCAGTCATCATTAGATGTTAATGCATACGACTGGTTCTGTATTTGGAGACACTAGTAAATTACTGTCCATTAATAGGTAGGGTAAAAAAAAAAAAAAAAAAAAAAAAAAAAAAAAAAAAAAGTGCTGCACCCATTATCTTTCTCCTCTCTTTCCCAAACCACCCAGAGTAAAAAATATAACTCCATACAGGAGTACATATTATAAACATGATAAAGAGGGAAGACATTCATAATTATATTTTTATTTATGAGTACATATATTACGTACTGAATTGTTCATTTACCTCTGCTAGGAGGTACATGTTTTACCCTGTGTTGGTTTGTTTGTCTGTCTGTTAGCAGGATTACTCAAAAAGTTATGAATGGATTTCGCTGAATTTTTTTGGGAGGGATAGGGTATGGCCCAATGAACTTTTTCCCCCCCCACATCATATCCCCAAAAGTTCTCAGTGAATTTCAATTAAATTTTGTGGAATGGTGGGCCATGGACCAAGAAGCAACTGATTAAATGTTGGGGTGGATCCAGATCCTACTGTACAGTATCTCCAAAAGTTCTCAATGAATTTCTATGAAATTTTGTGGAAGGATTGGCCATGGGTCAAGAAAGAACTTTAAATTTTATGGCGGATCTGGATCCAGATCCTACCACGCAGTATCTCCAAAAGTTCTCAATGAATTTCAATTAAATTTTGTGGAATAGTGGGCCACAGGCCAAGAAAAAATTCTTTAAGTATTCAGGTGGATCTGGAATTGGTGGAGGTATGCACTCTCTGATTGCCCCTCTAGTTTTACATATTTCTTGTTTTGCAGAAGCATCTCGGCAACATATGAGGTGTTCTCATGGTGACCATGGATGTAAAACCTTCCCTTCCCTTCAAGCTAAGTCCCTCATTTGAGATGCTAAACTCGGGTCGTATCGAATCTTAGCCAAGATGGTTCAGCCTATTCACATATAGCAGCACCCATTACCATGAAAGAGACTTAAAATAGCATCCTCCTTCTCTCTTTCCACACAAATTAGACCACCCATAGTTTAAAAATACAACTCCATACAGGAATAAACATTATAAACTAAAAAAGTGGGAAACATTCATAATTATGACATTTTTATTTTCAAGTACACATTATTTACTGAATTTGTTCATTTTACATATTTCCTGTGTTGCACAAGCATTTCAGTAACATATGAGGTGTTTGTTCTTGTGGTGAATATATGGATGTGAAACCTTCCTTTCCCTTCACAGTAATTCCCTCATGCAAGGTGCTAATCAAGTAGTATCAAATTTTAGATGTTGAGGTTCGGCCTGTACACACAAAGGAGGACGCTTTACTGGTTAGTCTAAAAATATCATCTCTCACCTCACTTTGGACACAAACTAAATCACCCAGACAATAGAAATAACTCGGTACTTGCATAAACACAATAAACAAAAAAAATGTGAAAAATAATCATAATTATTATTATTTTTTTTAAATGAAACCTCCCACATTATGTACTAATTCTGTTCATATTACACATATCTAGCCATTTCAAACCATTTCAGCACCAATGAATTTTTTTGGGGGAGGGTGAAAATACGGATACTCCTTAGTGCGATGTTTTTTCACTCCTCTACTTAGTTTTCACTGGCATGTAGGCAGCCATTTGGTGAAATTTTTCATGCTTCATTGTAAAAATCATGATGGGGCTAGGAAGCTAAAAATTGCATTACCACGTGTGCCAGATGTTTCTCTTCAGTTTGGCAAAAAATATATAGATATATATATATATATATATATATATATATATATATATATATATATATATCTGAAACTTGAAAAATCAGTGCCCAGGCCAGAATGTGGTTCCCGTCAAATTTTACCAACTCGGCCACTGAAGGGGTAAAATGATGAAAAAAGTTTTTAAAATTAGGTGTTTGTTTACAGATGGATGCCATCTTGTAGTGCACGAAGACAGTTAGACACCACCTTAGAATGGCAATTTTGAACAAAATTACCCTTACCAATGTCAATTTATCCAAACCTAACCAATTTTATGCTAACCTAACCAAACCTAACCTATCGTATACTGTATTATGTAATACGGTATTTCCTTATGTTGCCTACTGATGGATCCTCTACATACTCAGAAATGCACTTCTGTACACTTTACAATGTCAGTGAATTTGTTCAAAGATAGGGAAAAAATTGTGTTAACTTTTATATGTCTTATATGTCTCTTTATGGATTATATACTTTTTTTTTTTTTTTTTTTAAATCTATAATGCAGTCCTGTGTTTCCTTATGGATTACCAGATTCAAGTTGTGTTACGTTAGGTTAGTAAGGACAAACTTATAATGGATCAACTTGCCTAATCGACCTGAAAGCCCAACAGGGAGGAAGACCACCTGCCAAGGTTTGCATGCAAAACTGGTGAGGCTGTATAGTATATCTTAAAAAATTTGAATTTCTGAAACTTTCCAAAGCTATCACAATGATAATTGCACAGTTTATTGAAGTAAAAATACGACAGTAAAGTCTATGCATGGAGGCCTTCCTTGTTTCACTACCATATCAACCTAAAAGCCTTGGACGGCTGGCATCAATTTGCCACAGACTATGTGTAAACCTGATTATATGTTGATACCTTCGTAATTATGCATTTCAGCAACATTTTAAATATATCACTGATTAGGCTACACTTTGAGAAAAAGGCAACTAAATTATGCATGGAGCTCTCCCACATTTTCATGATTACTACAACGAAATTCATGCAAATGCATGAATTACAGCAGTTAAGAAAAAAATCTGTGCCAGAAGGCCCTGAAGACTAGTTCAGTAGTCAAGTAACAGCAGCTCTTTTCTGCATTCACATCTTAATTGGAGGCTTCGTTCTGCTTCAGATACTTGTACTGATATAGCTGGTGAAAACTAATTATCCTGGAACATTCTATAATTACCTGTCAGACAAAATGACACTGTTGATCCTAAGTAAACTACAAATGTTTGGCAGATAAATCGCACTATGGTACATTTTACAGAAATCTCCAGTTATCAACGTATTTACCAGCAGCAGTAGCCAGAAGAGCAGCAAAAAGAGTCAAAAGAAGTTTCATTTTGACAAGACCAACACACTACGACAATACCACCACCGGTTGAACGAAAAGTGACAGCTGGAGGAACTCTACATCACATAAGTACAACGTAATGTTTTAAAAGTTATTTAAACTTTAAAAATTGTTGAAATGTCTGTTAAAATTCTTACACTTCTGTAGTGAAATATTGATATAACTTAAGATAAAGGTTGCGTAACTGCATTAGAAGCTTTTTATTCGATTGTAAGGATATTGCTAAAATATTGGAACATGTTGTTGGTACACGTGTCGCCTCTCATTGGTTGATTTTGGAGGCGAGCCATTCCAGCGGGTTGCTGAAATGTTGGTTCATATTTAAAAAAAAAAAAATCTTATTTTTGACTGTTATTGATAATTGATACTTTAGGTAGCCCAGTTATTTTTTGGAAGGTAAATATGTTGAGAAATACTGAATTGAAATATTTGTTTTTAAATTTTTTCTTAAATACAATGAAATGTCAGGTATAGTTAGTACTGAAAAGTAGGATGATTTTATATTATTATTATCATTATTATTATTATTATTGTTGTTACTATTACTGTAAATGCACCTAAAAAAAAAAAAAAAAAAAAAAAACACTTGTCTGTTTACTTCAGTCAGCTGTTCCAACTGGTCTGGATTTTAAATGTTACTGACAGCATCTAGCGTTCGCAATATCAGGGTGGACGGCGAATCTCTCCAGTTTCGAACATATACATGGAAAAGATTATTCCCTACAGTGAGGGGCGGAACATGCAAAATAGGCATTGTCTTTGAAAGGTTTGGATTATTTTGTAAATACCGGTATATAACAATGGTGTATATAACAATGGTATAATTAGTTTTTATGATCAGATTTTGTCTCGTTCTGTGTTTAGAATTGTTCTATTTTTTACTTCATGGTATTGTGTTGAATGTGCCTAGGTTAGGTCCGAAGTATTCTCTGGTTAGGCTCAGAGGATGGTAAGGGTAGGTCCAAAGGTTTTGCCTTCTCTGTTTGGTTAGGTTGGATAGATTTGGTTTGGATGTTTTTTCAGAAACCAGGATGCCCAGGTTAATGATGTTAAGAGTATGTCAGAAGAATGCTCAGGTTAAGTCCTAAGATCACCAAGTCCAAAGGATGTCATGATGTTGGTTAGAAGGATGCTAGGGTTGTCATGAGTCCATATTATAATTACAAATCATAATACCGCTGCCACCAAATGTCATAAAAGACTTTGTAGTTACTTGTAGAGAAGTTATATACGGTATATATTAGACTTGTGGACGAGCGGTTGTTATACTTGAGTAGCTTTGTAAGTAGATAATCTTCTTTCCCATTTGTCATTCAATGACAAGGAGAGGTAAAGAATAGTATGGAACTATTTTTATTTGTCTTGGAAATATTAACAAGTCTCTCACACAGAGCGAAGTATAGAGTCCCGGGAGCTATCTCCCTGTCTCGCTCTCTCTGTCTCTCTCTCAAGTTGCTAAGCCCTTCTCCTTACGACCTGTCTGTTCTGTGGCTAGCTTCCTTCTGAGCTCTCTTTCCTAAATTCTGGTGAAACAGGAGACGTATCACGTGTGTTCCCTGTGATTGGAAAGTTCTAGAAGCCTGTGTGTGAGTATGTGTGTATGTGTGTGTATGGTCAACAAGGCTTTGTTCACCTGGTGAATTGCTGACAACTAACTGACTGGCTACTTCGTAATCTGTCGTCAGCTTTTCCTCAGTGTAACTTGCAAGATCATTTCCCATTCCCAGGCTCGCATAGAGCTGTCTATCTATCTATTTATCTATCTGTCTATTATGATTTGTAATTATAATATGGACTCATAACAGAGTAATGTATAACTCATGGCTCCACATTTTTGTATATACCGTACTTGTTCAAATTTCTTTTCTTCAAGAGTTGGCATGGACTTTAAGTGTTTCATTCTTCTGTCATATTCATGATCAGAAACTGACTCAGATTATTTTTTACGGTTTGCATTTTTCTTCTATTAATAATGAGAGAGGGACGGGGGGAGCATGGTAAATCATAATTAAAACAAGATCTCTTGCTAGCCAGTGTTACTGTTGTTAATCTCTGGTCCTATACAGAGGTGGTGCATGATGTCTGGGAATGGCAGTGTGGAGGTGTCTGTTCCAACTGATCTCACGGTTACCAGTGATGGTGACAGTGAGGAGGGACGCTCTGCAAGTAGAAGGTGAGATCCATAGGGTTTCTGAGTTAGTGGTTTTACGAGGAGGGGCACCAACCCTCTGCCAACCCACTTTTTGACATGTAGGAACACATGTTGGTTGGTTATATGGTTACTACCCAGCATTGTAAATGGTTTCCCGGCATACAGGAGACCATTTGGCTTGTCACTCAGTGTCAAGCCACCTGAAAGGGAAAGAAGAGTAATAAAGGTGCAGGAAGAATCAGACGGCACTACATCATGCGAGTGGATTATGGTCACCACCACCTACTCCTGAAAAGATCAATACAGTATATTAAATTTGTCAGTGTCTGATTTTCCAGAAGTAAAAAAGCTGTAGGGTCCATTCTCTGTAAATATTCAGAATATTCCTGTAGCTATTGAAATTATAATTGATCTTATGTTGCCACTCTGACTCTGGGTTGAAAAGCCATATTTTTTAATCATATTGTAGCTAAAACCAGACTTCTTGTATATTATGCAGCCTTTTCTTGCATATTCAGGTTAACCTTTTGAAGTCAGAGTGGTTACCTTAGGTGAATAAAAATAATTTGGTGGTAGCTAAAGCAAATTCCCAGCCATTTTCAAGGGGTTAAACAACCAAGATGCTGTAATACATCCACACCTGCTCTTGGTATTTATTTTAAAAGATTCCTTGAACTTTTTTCTCCCTAGACCTTGATGAATGAATTAATATCCCAATAAAAGAATTACTGGTATACTGTACACCACCCAACAGCCTTATTGCTGCATATGCTTAGAACCCTCATAAATTCTCTCAGTTTTCTTTATTATAATGTTTACTGTTATGTCTTCTAACCAGATCTATGAATGCAGCATTCAGCTTCACACTGTATAGGTATGCTGTGTAGCATGCACTTGGTCATCATCCAAGCTGATAATTTTAAGTTGCAGGATACCCTCCCCACAACCCATGCCAATTTTCAGATTGTAAGGGCTGCTGTACCTGCACTTTGGCATCTGCATTTCCTTGCTTATCTGTCAGTAGCTTATGATGCATATCATTCCTTCTCTTTATTCATTCCTTTAATATTAGCCTCCCTTTTCTATCTCCAGTGAATATCTTTGGAAATTACACATTTTCTTTCTCAGGAACTGTACCCACAATGGATGGCTATGACAAGGTTTTCCAGGTTGTCATATCTTTACATGTCCCACACTTTTCAGTCTCTTATTCCTTTTCCATCTTTCTCATCTGTGCTACTGGGGGTGCGGTGGCTCAGAGGTAGAGCACCCAACTTGCAGTTGCAAGGTTGCGAGTTTGAGCCTCTCACGGGTCACCTTTGCTGGGAGTGGTAGCACACTCCTGTAACCTAGTGGGGCTATGTGGCCATAGTTGCCTAGCTTGGAGATGATTAAATCATCTGTGCTACTGAATTAATCTATTGCAATAATGGGAAATTTGGCAATACTACAGATTATGTTGCTTTCAAGGACTTTCTTAATCATTCTGGCTTATCTTCTTGCTTTCACTCCATTTGCCCGTGTCACCCTTATATGTTTCTTTTCATACACTCGTCCATACCTCATTGCAAACTTTCTCTTCTGTATCTCATACCCAGCATTTGTTAAGGTGATTGTATCTGCCGTTGCCCACTCATTCAATATTTCTTATCCTCATAAAGAATTTCTCGTGCTCAAACCATTGATGCTAATGAATACTAAGCATACTGTACATGCCCAGTCCTTTCTTAACCTTCCTACTATTCAGTGTTCATTCAAGGATGCCAGTCAATGCTTCACTTCCCCCCCCCCCCCCACAAGGTACCATGCAGAATAGTCCCTTGGCTGTTCAGTCTTTACACATCTTTTTTTGGTCCTGCTACCATTCTTCCATTCACAGCTCTCACTATTGCAGTAATTATTCAGCTCTTCTTCCATGTAACTATATCTTCATTTTCTTATCAGATGGCTAGGAGAGGCAAGTGTGGGGGCCTAGATATTCTTTTTGTAATGGCATATGGATATTGCAGCCCTACTGTGTGACTTTTTGCAAACAGTTTTTCATCTCCAACACAGGAATTGGAAAGAGTATAAGTGAAGTTTGGGTTCTCCTATGATTCACGCCCCAAAGAATATTAAAAAGTTATGTTTTGATGTGGATCACTGTACTCCTTATGAACATGGGAAAACAGGATTAAACTAATAGATAGATAGATGGATGATATTGCTAGGTGCAAAAATGTTTTTTCCATCTCTTGGTCACCTTGTCTGCATCCCTCAGCATTATCTGATCCATTACCCTTTGGGGAACTTTACATCCCACCTATCTATATATTTTATCAGAATTCTTTATATTTCAGCAGTACTATATTTTGTTGTAGTCTTTTTTTTTTTTATTATTATTATTATTAATCATTCTGATACTGATTACATTTTGTTTTTCCATACTGTCTGTTTATGATACAAATTATCTGTGGTTTTCATTTACAAGTAAAGTGTGACCCTTCTTTCTAGAGTATACAGTATTGCTGGTATGTATTTTTTTATGCAGACATGCCAGAGAACTTCAGAATTTAACTTCGGAAAAACTAGAACTGCAGAAAACTGTAGAGAAGCAGAGACTGGAGCTACAGACAAAGGATGCCCAGCTGGCAGCTCTAACTAAGGAACATGAGACTGCTATCTTTAACATTGTAGCAGAAAAAGATGACCAGATTAGTTCAAAAAAGATACAGATCAACAGGTCAGTGTTGTATATTTAATATACCGGTACTCATGCTGTTAAACCTCTTTAACAAAAGACACATTTCTGATATAATTCTTGCTCTCTCCATAATTATATTCCACTCAGAAGAGATTTTTTCAAACTGGAGAGGTGTCATATAACCTTGATTGACTCCTTCACTACTTAAACCCTTCATAGTACGTGTATATTGCAATTGTCTGGTGAAAACCTCATCTAGATGGAAAGTAAATCCTCAGGGAGAATTATTTAAAATATAACATCTGTTTTTGTTATGTTTCTCATGTCCAGTGAACTAAATTTTGTCTTGTACTATTATGAATATAGATTATCCACGTTTTTCCATGTCTGGTGTAAGAGTGTAATCAAGCTCTCAACTTTGTATAGACACTAGTATTGTTGCTACTGTAGTTTACTCATGAATCATATATGACTTATAGTTGCTTCACTAAAACACTGATACTGAATTAAGGTCCATATTCACATAGTTATTTGTAATTCTTCATGATTCACTGTTATATACTTTCTGTAGTGAAATCACATTATTTAATTTTTTATGCAAGGAAGAAAGAACCAAAGGCTAGAAGCCTGTCAAGTTGTTCCGTTTGAG
Source organism: Coenobita brevimanus (assembly GCF_032717465.1). NCBI lineage: Eukaryota > Metazoa > Arthropoda > Malacostraca > Decapoda > Coenobitidae > Coenobita > Coenobita brevimanus. The sequence goes on from NC_137063.1 coordinate 42,995,590, forward strand.
GGAAAAAAAATAGAGAGAGACAAATTTTGGATCCATTCATTTCAGGATACCTATACATATTGCATTTAAAAGACTGAAGGTCATAGGCAGAAAGATATACAGACAGAAGAGGACAGTTGCAGAGTTGACCTGTTACAAACAGGAAGAACTGGGAATATCGGTTAACACTGGCATTTGAAAGTTGGATAGAAAAGGTGTGGGAGTTTACTGCTAGACAGGTACTATACATCTGCTATAATGGAGAAGGGATGCAAGCAGACAGTTCAGACGAGCAGTGACCATTGATTGGGTGACAGAAGAGAGTTGAAATTTGAACAGTGTGGCGAAGTGACAGAGGCTGAAGGGAGCCAGTAAGAGGAGGAGAGTTAAAGAGACGAAAAGCCTTTGATTCCACCTTATTGAAACGAGCTGTGTATGGGGAGCCTCCCCGCACGTGACAGTTGTACTCAACACGAGTAAATAAAACCCCTGTATAAAGTCAGCAACTGTGCAGGGGTAAAGAAGACATGGAGTCGGCTTAATGCACCTAATCTCCTGGAAGCAGATTTTACAAGAGAGGTAATATGATCTTTCCAAGATAAATTGTGAGAAAATGAAACCCTGAGTATGTTAGAGATGATGCAGGAGTGAGTAGGGCATTGTTATATATTAGAGGATACTCTTGTGGAAGATTTTCTATCTATCTGTCAATATGTATAGCCTGACACCCTAATCCCGCAAAGGGTGGCCGCAGACAAAATGCCTCCAAGTCGCTCTGTCACCCACCATGTGACTACCTTCCTCCCAACTCACCCCCCCTCCCTCATATACCTCTCAACTCCATCCCTCCACCTCATCCTCGGATGATTTTGATGAGTTGAAATATATACGAAATGGGTTCTTGATACATTGAAAACAGGTACAGTAGATTACTTTTACCCTAGTCAGAGATATGAGCCAAGTCAGAAATTAGTTGTGCCATAGCTTCATCCCATGTTAATTGAAATAATTGCTGAGATGAATGCTGTGAGAAGTAAATGGAGATGTGAAAGGTGAAGTCATCAGAGCACGAATGTTTGGAAAATTAGAGTGAAAGACCCAGGAGTAAAACATCAAGGAAGTGTCTAAGAGTACGATATTTTTGAAAAATTACTGTTATGTTAATTATGTTTGTACCAACAGTGAAGATAAAATTAGGGCTGACTCGCATCATATGCAGTACGTCTCTACGTATGTCAGTCCTATTTAATTTGGCTTTTGAAGTTTTGCTTCTTCCATAGCATCCATGCCTTCATGCACATTCAGTCACCATATTAAACTGTTTTCTCACTTTGCAGCATCACTTCATACCGTTAATTGTATATGTATGTACTGTATCATTTTAATTTTCAGGCACTGACGAGGAGCCTACATAGGGTGGCACTGTGTCCTCTGAGTGGTGCATCTACTGTGTCCATCCAGGAGCCAAACCCTCTCATATTTCCCTGAACCTCATCATGGGGAGGAAACTTGATCTGACCCTGGTGAGGCATTGTCTACCACAAGGAGGTGCTGGATCCCCACACAGTGTATGAACTGTGCTGTACCTATAGGACACCTCCGCAGTTGCAGGTTTTTTACCTGTGGCCAACAGATCTGATCATGCAGACATATTGAGGCTAAGCAACAACAGAAGCTATTATATGTATATGAAACTGGATCACTTAGATTAGTTAGTTCACTGAATTGCCACTGCAGTACTGCTGGGGTATGATGACCCCAATGCCTCACAGTGTTGAGAATATCCTCATACCTCCTGTGACATACAAGTAAGGGAGGGGAGATTGTACCTGGAACTTCTTTACTCCTTGGACTCATGTCCCCAAAGAGATTTTATAACCTTGCTCTGAATATCCCTTCTGCATGCCAACATGGATAATTGGGTTAGGTTAATGAAAATGTTGGTTTGCCACTTTACACCCTCCTTATCATTGCCATTCTTAAGAGAGAATTTGCTTTACGGTTTTATTTCAGTCCAGTACAGAATTGCTATGAAGCATCAGCATTTATTCGTATTGCATTGGTTTCAGAATTTGCATCACATTCAGTTTCCCACAGACTTGAGGTGGAACTGTCTCGGACCAAGGAGGAACTTAGCACTGTGCAAGAGAGAGCTGCCCGAGAGTTGGCCCAGCTCATCCAGAAATGTGCAGTCTTCCAGCAGAATCAAAAAAGGTGGTATAGTTTGTGGAATGTGAGAAATTTTAAAGTAAATTAATGGAAAAGAGGGTGGGTTTGGTAATGAATATTGTAGAATGGGGTGCCTTTAATTTGGCATGTGTGAATAATGATATGCTACTTAACCCTTTAACCGCGGGTATTGTTTTGGTCTGACTGTCCTCTCCCGCGGGGGTTTCAGCCAAATGTAAACAAACCTTTAAACCTTAATAACTCTGCACAGAATAAAGCTAGAGAAAAAAATAAGGTACCATTAGAAAGTACTAACCTTCAGCTTTCCATTGATGTAGGTTTCATGACTTTGTTGACTTTCACAGGACGGGCAGTGCCGTTAGAAGTGAGGGGTGTAAAATCACTATTTTTCGCTCACACATCATTACCTTCGCTCATACACCATTACCAAATGCCAACCTCATTCTGATAATAATACTATAAACATATATGAACACTGCACATACGATAAACACCCACTCTGTGTTCACTGAGGCAGGTAAAAGGCACTGTAATTACCTGCACTTCACTGCCACATCAGCGGTGTTGTAATCACTATTTTTCGCTCACACACCATTACCAAATGCCAACCTCATTCTGATAATACTATAAACATATATGAACACTGCACATACGATAAACACCCACTCTGTGTTCACTGAGGCAGGTAAAAGGCACTGTAATTGCCTGCACTTCACTGCCACATCAGCGGTGTTGTAATCACTATTTTTCGCTCACACACCATTACCAAATGCCAATCACATTCTGATAATAATACTATAAACATATATGAACACTGCACATACGATAAACACCCACTCTGTGTTCACTGAGACAGGTAAAAGGCACTGTAATTGCCTGCACTTCACTGCCACATCAACATGTGTTGTCACTCACACAGCTGGACAGATACTGATGCGCGCTTGGTCAGGGGTGGGGTGGGGGGCCCAGGGGGTGGGAGGTGGGGTCCCAGGGGGGGGAAGAGGGAGGTGGGGGTCGGCTGGAGTGAAAGAACTTAATAGCTACTCTCCCTTGAAACAATTGGCGCACGGAAAAAACGCGGGGTATTCAAAATATTCACAAACATTCGAGAATGACACCCGCGGTTTGGTCCAGTTTTTGCAACGTCATTCTGGAATGACACCCGCAGTTAAAGGGTTAATAACAGTGAACAGGATATTTACATATTGGTTCAAAGGATTTGATGTCTGACAGTTGTGGTTTAAAAGTATATGTCGATAAAAGTAAGGTGATAGTTGTTGATAGAGAAGATGATTGTCAGGATGATTGCATGTAGGAGGGGGGAAGAAAGAGAGAGAGGTGTGGAAGAATTTAGTTATTTTTGTGCTGTAATAAAAAAATAAAAAAATATGTAAAGGACATGAAGAGTAGAATGGCTTAAGGCAGAAAGGTAGGCAGTGCTTTGAAAGCCTTGATCCAAAACTTTTGTTAATTTATTTATTGTTTGCCTCTCTTCTCTTAGCCAGTGTTGCCCTTGCATTCAATTTTAGCATCAAGAACAGTTTTTCAAGACAGGTTTGAGTCTTCCTTGGTTGCTAAAGCTGTAATAAATGGATTAGCAAGTGCATGAATTTTATTCATAGTAGCTATTGTTCCTTTGTTTCTGGCCTTAACCTTGAGGGTGGGGATTAGAGATAATTGATTGACTAATATAACAAGGGATGTTTGGAGTTTATTGCTCACGTAATGCCACTCAGGGATGAATGAGGCTGGTCACTCTCATGTTAAGTATCAGGACCAACTTACCGTGCCCTGGGCTCCTATGGTCCTCATGGGGCACTGTAGGATTGGATGATGAATAAATGAATGAAATAAAAGTTTCATGACACTGCTCCTATGAGAAGCATCAAGGAGATTTAGATGAATTAAATATTCCACTCAGATGAGGTAAGTTTAACTGAAATCTCTCAGCAGTCAGTTTTTCAACAAGTGCATAGGCTATACTACAACATAATGAAATTGACTCAGTTGCTTCAACCACCGTTCCAGATTAATGACGAGACAGGATGAGCTGCGTCAGTCCCTTGCCAATCTGCACCTGAGTGAGGACCAGTTCAGTAAGCTTCGTCACACCCCACCCCAAGAGTTGACACTGCAGCAGTACACTGCTGTAAGTCCTAATGTGAAAGTTGTTAGAAACTGCTGTGTCTAGGAAGAGATATCTCATAAACTCCTACAGGTTGCCCAGAGAAACAGATCATCACCATCATCCTGACTTCTTTTTCCTATGCAAAGACTGGGTAAGGTAGGTTCTGGAAGCAAGAAAAGGGGGAAAATCAAGACATATAGTGAAAGAAATGGGCCACACACTCATTCACCATTTAGGCCTCCAAAATCCTAACTCAGTCTCACAGACATAACTTTCCACACACATATATTTCATAATTCATATAAGAGTCAATTCAGTAACCGTCAAGTTCAAAGGGGGGATGCCTGCCATTGTTATGCACTCCTTAAGTTCATCCAGCCAGCATGATCTGTTGTCAATTCTCAAGCCTAATCAGCCTTCATACCTTATTTTGTCACACACGTTTCCCATATCTATCCACTTTCTTTACCTTCTACACCTTACATGTTCAAATTCACAAACATGTACCCTTTTCACCCCCTATCTGCACCCATTCTCTTTATATGATCATACTGTCTAAGCTCTCTCTTCATCTCAGTTTTCCACCGACTTCTTTACTACTTATCTTCCATGACGCACTTTATTGTGCATTTTATTCATTCGCCACATTCCACATGCATTCCTCAGTAACCACACCTCTGCTGGTATATTTAATTGCATCACATTTTCATGCCACATCAAAGTCTCGCACCTGTCTTAATATACTCACTAAAACTTCATGCAATCCTCTTGTATGTGCCCCATTCAGACCTCTGTATCTTATCAGAGCCTTCAAAACACCAGACATTTTCCTAACCTGTACTGCTATATGAACTTTACACAGGTGCCTCTCGTCTCCGTCACTATACCCAGGTACTTACACTTCCTTAGTAATTCAGAGATCTCTCCATTCACCAGCACATAAGGCTGAAAGTAACCATCTCCGTCAAAAACTATCACTTCACTCTTAGATTCAGTACATTACATTCATAGCACAGCAGTCACAGGCATCAACAGTATTATCAACCGGTTTGCAGAACTCTCATTCAATATTAACAAGTAGTGCATCATCATCTGCATATATTAGGTTTAAGATATTCCACTCTTCACAGTTTATTTAAAAAAACAAAATGTAGTAGACATACTGTACCTGGTATATCATCCATCCATCCATCATCCAGTGCACAATTCCCCTATCAGGAGCATAGAAAGACAGGATTAGGCCACTCATTACAGTCATTTAAGGCAAGAGTGGTCGGCTACTGACCCTTAAGTAGCATTAACCAAGCCTTAAACCCCAGCCATCCATTGTACTTAAACCATCATGTGCCACATCTGGTCATTAACCCACTGTACTCAGTTTTTTTTTTTTATCAAGATGAAGATGCACTTGAGAGATTGGTGATGATAGAATGCAACATTACTTTATAATCTGGTTACTCTTTAGCATTATTAATTGACAATATATATCTAAGAGGAAAAATTTAGGTTAGTAAATGTTATTCGGACATGTTGCATTCAGCCAGTCATCACCAACCAGTCGAGTGCATCTTCACCTCGGTAAAAAAAAAAACAGAGTATAGACCACCAGGCATATATATATGTAGAGTATAAGAGAGAAGTGGAGGAACGATTGAGCAAATATGAATTGGAGCAGATGGGAGATGTGGAAGGTGTGTCTAGGATATTTACAGAAGAAATATGTGCAGCATGTGATGTGGTGTGTGGAAGGAAGAGAAGACGGAGGGGGGGTGCGAGGAACAGCGTGGTGGACTGAAGAAGTGAGACAGGCTGTGGCACAAAAGAAGAAAGCATGAGAAATAGGGGCGTGGAAGAAGTTGAGAGGCGGAAGAGAGAGTTGTATGTAGAAAGAAAGAGAGAGGTGAAAAGATTAGTAAGAGAGAGTAAGAAGAGAGTGGATGAGGAATTTGGAAGGAATTTGAGTGTAAAGTGGAGGGACTGTAAGAAAATGTTCTGGAAAGAGGTGAAAAGAGTAAGACAGGGTGGAAGTGAAGTTAGCAGGGGAGTGAAAGATAAAAATGGTAGATTACTTGTGGAGAAGGGAGAAAAAGTGAACAGATGGAGAGAACACTTTAAGGAATTGTCGAACATAGAGGATGGAAGTAATGCGAGTATAAGTGGCTGGGGAATGGCTGGGAGAAGGAGGGAGGTGAGAAGACAGGAAGAAATCAGTAGGATAGAAGTTGTGGAACCAATGAAGAAAGTTAAATCGGGGAAAGCCCCAGGAATTGATGGAGTGTGTGGTGAAATGCTGAAGCATGGGGGAGAGATAGTAGTAGAATGGATGTGGAAGATGTGCAGATTGGCCTGGGAGGAAGGTAGAGTCCCGGAGGATTGGAAGTCAGGTATAATTATTCCCTTGTACAAAGGAAAAGGGGAAAAAGAAGTGTGTGGTAATCATAGTGGCATTTGCCTTCTTAGTATAATAGGAAAAGTGTATGGTAGGATACTTATTGACAGAGTTAGAGAAGGAACAGAGAAATTAGTTGGAGAAGAACAGGGAGGCTTTAGGAAGGGAAAAGGTTGTGTAGATCAGATATTCATTCTTAGATCTTTAGTGGAAAAGTTTCCAGAGAAGGGAAAGAAGTTGTATGCGGCTTTCATGGATTTGGAGAAAGCATATGACAGGGTGGATAGACAAGGATTGTGGAAAGTGTTAAGAATATATGGAGTAGATGGGAAGTTGTTGAATGCTGTGAAGAGTATGTACAATGGTGCGAAGGCTGCAGTGCTTGTGGATGGTGAACTAAGTGAATTTTTCTCTTTGAAAGTTGGTTTGAAACAGGGATGTGTCATGTCTCCATGGTTGTTCAATCTGTACATGGATGGGGTAATAAAAGAGGTACAAGGTAGGGTAGTGGATGTTGGAGTGGCCCTGGTGAGAGAGGATAGTGTTTGGAAACTCCCTGTGCTGTTGTTTGCAGGTGATACTGTGTTGTTGAGTGAAGACGAAGGGGAGCTGCAAGGCTTGGTGGATGAGTTTGAGAGATTGTGTAAGAAACGGGATCTAAAGGTGAATGTAGGGAAGAGTAAAGTGATGGTCTTTGAGAGAGGTGAAGTCAGTGAATGTACAGTGAGGTTGGATGGTGAGGAATTGGAAAATGTGAGTACGTTTAAGTACTTGGGTAGTGTGATGAGTAAGGATGGAGGTTTGGAGGGTGAAGTGCATGAAAGGGTACAGCAGGGAAGAAAGGTTGCTGGTTCTTTGAAAGCAGTGATAAGAAGCAGGGAAGTGAGCATGGAAGTGAAAAAGATACTACATGACAGTATTGTGATACCAACTCTAACGTATGGAAGTGAAGCTTGGACGTTGTTGGAAGGACACAAGTCAAGAGTGAGAGCAGTGGAAATGAGTTATTTAAGAGGAGCCTGTGGAGTCACATGGAGAGACTGGCTGACGAATGAGGATATAAAGGAGCGTTGTGGTGTGGATGTGGATGTGATACGAAGCATTATGAGGAATACACTGAGGTGGTTTGGCCATGTGGAGAGGATGGAGGGTGAAAGACTGACGAAGAGAGTGTATGTGAGTGAGGTGGAGGGGGGAAGAGGGAGGGGGAGGCCGAGGATGAGATGGAGGGATGGGGTGGAGAGGAATATGAGAGAGGGGGGGCGGTTGGGAACAGGGGAGTGAAATGGCGGGGGACAGGGCGACTTGGAGGCGATTTGTTTGTGGCCACCCCAAACGGGATTGAGGTGTCTGGCAATATATATATATATATATTAATATGTATATTAATATATATATATATATATATTAATATGTATATTAATATATATATATATATATATTAATATGTATATTAATATGGTTACTACCAAACACAGTGAATGGTTTTGAGAAACCATTTGGGTTCTCACTCATTGTAAATTTACCTGAACATATGTATTTTAATATGACTACTGTATTTTTCAGAGAAATTAGCTCTCACAATCTTAACATGAACCCCTTCTGCCAGAGTATGTAATTTTATCTTTATTCCTAAAACCCTAAGACAATTTTCCTCAATTCAAGAGAGACTATTTGAAGAGAAAGGGATAGATGTATTCTTCATTAACCCCTGAAATAAGCAAAGTCTCCTCAGAGCTGAACAAAATAAAATGGAGATGGGAAGAATGAAATGAAAAAGCTGTCATCAGATTGAAGGGAGTAATATGACTTGAAGTTAATCGTTCTGACGTGGCTTTTTTTTATTTTTTTTTATTTATTTTTTTTTTTTTAAGGATGTCTCTCCTCCATTTTTCTTTCCTTCCATCCTCTTCTGTCTTCCTTTTCTTCATTCTTTCTTTGTCCTTCTGCCTGTGGGTGACTTTACATTCCCTCTTTTGTCTTTCTGTCCTTCATTCTTTCTGCCTGTGGGTGACTCTACACTGAGCGACAATCCAAATGGTTTCCTTTATACCAGGAAACCATTTATTATGCTGGATGGTAACCATATAACCAAATTTTGGCGCCTGGTGGTTTAGTGGGTAACTACAGTGCTCCAATCAGATTGAGCTGGTGAAGGTTTATATCCGGGGGTTGGTTGGGGTTTATTGCTCACATAATGCCACTCAGGGGTGAGTGAAGCTGGTCACTCTCATCTTAAATGTCAGGACCAACTTGCCTAGCCCTGGGCTTCTACACTTCATGTGGGGCAACATAGGATTGGATGATGGATGGATGGCAATTCCATAACTGTATATGCGGACTCCATGACCCTTTATCTGCATCCAGTCCCAACCAAAGCTGAACACAAGGGCTATTACTGTGCATTCTTCAAGATTTTGTTAATATGATGTGATAAATGTCAATCATCATGCTGTATTTTAATGAACTTGGCATTCATATGTAGGTTAATCAGCATTTTAAACGATTGCATGCTATGATGGTGACTGATCATAGCCCATTTCATAATACTTTTTTTTCCCCCTCAGTTACGAGTGTATGAGATGGTATGGCCATTAAGACTAAAGCTAAAGGAAACTGAGGCCTACAAATTATCATTAGAGAGTGCCCTTGCAGCCAAAGACTCGGATCTCAAGACTCGCAGTGAGCTTTGTAACCAACTTCAGAAGACTGTGGAGGAGCTACAGAGGAAATGTGATCAGTATGGCAGCCAGTTAGTGACTCTGAAAGATGAACAAAGATCTGATGACTTCAAGGTTCGCAATTATGCTCGTGTGAAAGCTGAGAGAAATCAGTATGAGGAGGAAACAAATGTTTTGAGCCGAAAAAATAATGAGCTTGACTTACTTGTAGCAACATTGAAGGAGCAGCGCAAAGTTTTGGAAGAGCGATGCAGTATTCTCAAGGATAAAACAAGGAAACAAGAACATGACTTGACTCAGTACAAAGAGGACTTCGTAGACCTGAGGGCTAAATTCAGTAGGGTTACTGAGCTGTTGGGTTCAACAGAAAAGCAGTTAAGTTTAGAAAAAGAGAGAAATGAAGAGCTTCACAGGAAATACATAGTGGCTCGTGGTGATGTAACATCATTAAATGAAACCTCATCAGATCTTCTACATGAAATCAAAGTTCTGAAAGAAAGGCTTCAAACATGCAATTTACAGTGTTCGAGTTTACAGGAGAAAGTAAATATTCTCACTCAACAAAACAAAGACCTAAACACTGATGTAGAGAAATATAAAATGAAACTTGCTTCGGAAACACAGGGTCTTGTTACTGAAATTAAAGAGCTGAAAGCTAGCTTGTCTTCCATGTCTAAAAACCGAGATACACTGCTTCAAGAGAATTCAAGGCTGCATCAAGAACTCCAGTCACTCGACTCAGCATATCGTGAAGACAAGGCCAGCAAAGAGAAAGAAACTTTGGAATTGCATATAGAACTCCAGAAAGTTAAGAGTGTGTTAAATGGCTTGGATGAGCTTGAAGAGGAATATGAGAAGAACATTAGAACAACAGCAGGGTTACCGGAGGATGAAGCAAATAAGATGCTGGATGATATGCTCCCAAGGATTAAAGTTCGAGGAGACAAGACCTTAGCTCGCAGTGTTGAACTCACAAGACGAATACTAGTTCTAGAGAGACATAACACTGAAGCTTGCACCACAATCCAACAGTTGACAGAAGCCCTAGAACATTTAAAAAATACTGTGTCCTCATACAAAACTGCTCTAGGCTTAGCAGGTCAGCCATCAGCAAACCTCCTACAAAGAATTGCTTCCCAGGAGGAACAGCTAACAGCATTGCAGGAAGCACTACATCACAGCACAGTATTGAGGAGCACCCTAGATGAGGAGAACAAAGGGTTAACAAGAGAGCTAATCAAACTGAAGCAAAAACTGGATAATATATCCAGTCAGGCAAGTGAATTAACTGCTGTCAAGCAGCAGCTTCAGGCAATACTTGACACCATACCACAGCTATCATTGACTCAGCTGTCAGTACGGGGTGGAGAAGGTGCCACATTGTACAATCTTCACACAAACAACACCAGAGACCAGGGTATTTATCAACCCACAGCCAAGCCTATCATCATTACTAAGAATGTTCAGAAAAGGAGGAACTAACAAATATTTAATAATATGATTTTGTGTGTTTCCAAGTGATTGCATTTTGTGTGGCTTTGCATGCATTCCGGTTTATGCACTTCCTTGTCTTATAATAATATGAATTAATTTTTAGTTTGCAAATATTTTTGTATATAATTTTAGCTTGTAGTATATTTTTTTATAGAGTTATTTATATTTTTAGTAGTCTTATATATCAAGGTTCCTGAAAATGTTACAAGATTGTTATTGGAAAACTGGAATAACAGATACTTGTGCCAGGTTGCTAATTTAAGGGGGGGGGGGGAATATACCAAAGCCAATTAAAGGGTGCATTTTATCAGCCGTAGTTAATGGATACCCTTTAACCCTTTAACCGCGGGCTTGATTTGCTTTTTCATGTGGCACCCGCGGGCATATTCGCGCTCCGACACTCTCTAGAAATATTTGCCAAAAATCAGTTATTAGTCCTAGATTATTAAAATCACATATGCTTATGGCATATACCTTCAGCTTTCTCATGGGGTGTTTGTTGAGCCTTGGTTGAGTACCGTAGGACTTGTGGAGACCTCTGAAGTTGGGTAACAAAGTCTCCGACAACTCGTAATATGATTACTACAGCCTGATATTATCACTAGAAACACTATTCTATGATTCTCAGATAGTTTAGAATCCATATTCCAAAAAAAAAAAAACTGTGAAAGCAACGAAAATTACGAGGGCGTATGACCTTCCCACTTGCGCTGGTTCGCTGCTGGTGTTGTCATTTATTATTCATAAAAACACTCACAGTTTATATTTCTGTTACTATATAACACTTATATATATCTACAGTCTTTATCCATAAGTTTCCTTCAGTAATAGTAGTTTATTGTCACTGTAGGCATTCAATTTCTTTCAGTAAAATATGTAGCATTCACTTTCTCGTCCTGTATACTAGCATTGAGAGTGAATGTCACTTTCACCTTCACTCTCATAACTCATAGTATTCATACATGCTAGAGTGAAACTTTCCCTTTCATTACTCCTAGTATATATACTCGTATTCTTATAATACTACTCATTTATGTTTCTATTTACGTTCTCTATTTTATTTACATTATACACATTTCTATTTTATTTACACTGTGTTATGCACTGTCACGTGAAGTAACTTATAAAACTATTTTCCACTGTTCACTTATATTTACATTCATTGCTTTACTTGCTGTTTACACATTATTTACACATTATTTACAATTCCACTTGCACTGTTTTACTCAACAGAAAGATCATAGTCACTCTCTTTCAATTGTCAGCTCTTTACCTCTTTCCACACGAGGTTTAGTAGTGGGTAAAGGTCACAGGGCCCTTTGCATGGGGCTAAAAAGTGGCTTAAGTTAGCAGGAGCAAACAGACGTACCTTCACCTTGGAAGATGACAGTGAACTGATAGGGGTGGGCCAGGGTGGCCTACCTAGGGAAATGCATTACTGCCAATGTCAGCCTCTTGACAGCTGCTAATATATAGCAGTGAAATAATTGGCAGGAAATCTAGACAATACATTATAAATTAGGTAGTTCCAGGTGAATGTAAATATCACTTAGGCTTCTCCCTTCCCTCCTTATATATATTTTTAGTACGAGAATAGATTATACGGCATATTTCAAGGGGAAATAAACAGCGAAAATTAGCGAACGAGTGCACGTGAGGTGTTGTCAGGTGATAATTAGCCAATTCCAGGTGTATGGCACTCTCACTTACCTTATTTCTTTTTGGTATATATTATATGGTATAAGAATAGGGCATAGAGCTTATTTCAATGGATGAAATCGGTGGAAAATTCCAGGGAAGATTTACTTAGCGTAGCACGGCCGTGCAGGCGAGAGGAGAGGGTAATGGAGGGAAGGTAGGGAGGGGAGTCAAGAACGGGGAGAAATGGCTAAATTGTCAACAATGGATGGGAGTACAGATGAGATTAGGAGTGCTGACTAGTGTTGGACATTGGCAGTACTGACAGATGATACAAGCTACCACTTGAAAGCCCGGGGGAATTCAAAATAACACAGAATCGCAAAAGTGACGGCCCGCGGTATGATCCCTTGCTCCCAAGCATCATGAAAGTGATGCCCTGCAGTTAAGGTGTTAACCAACCCTGCTTATTTACTGTATTATTTGTTTTAACAGCATTTAAATGTATTTCCACCTTCCACATTTCTTCACTTTGCTGATGGTAATTTTATTATGAGTGAGCAAGTGATGTTTACCCTCAGTCAGGTATGGAAATAAGCGGCCTGGCCCAACCTTGCCCATCCTGGCCCAACCTGACTGTCACGCTAGGCAGAAGCTAATAGCTTTACCCCAATATGAAGTAGAGTTGAAATTCTTTCTGCATGTGATATATTCATACAATAAGTTTTATCAACTAAAAACGCGCCCATAAAGATGTAGGAATCCCTTGGACTCTCAAGTTTTCCGAGGGAGTGTTCGGCTCAAATCGATGAAAGTCCCAATTATGAAATCAAATTTAAAAAGATTTTCCATTGTAACACTGTGCATTATACATCAGCCCTAGCAGTTAAATGTCAGAGAGTCCACCTATAATTTTATATCAGAGGGAAATTGTGATAACATGGCACTTGCTTGCTCATGACACACGCACAAAGTGCATTTTACTTGTAATGTTGACTTTTATCTCGCCTCTCACTTTTGCATAACTGGTTATGTTGATGAAGGTAAGGAAGTGACCAGAAATTAAAATGAATGGTTGAAGTATGTAACAGAGATGTAAGTAACATTTGTTGACATATGTTTTTAACTTGGTAGTAAGTGGAATGACACTTAAACTGGATTAGGATTTGGAAGTTCACCTGCTGTATGATGAAGAAAAACGTAAAAGATTAGGTACTAGTAATTTTGTGTGGTGGAGGCAAAATATTAAGGGCTTGAATGATAGTGTAACTCATTTTATTGGGTATGCTATTTGATAGGTCTCCTGCTTCTGTGCTTTCTATGTTTCTGGATCCAACCTCACCCCATCTCTCAAGTGAAAGGTGGGGTTTGGATGATGATAATTTATTCTTTTGTCATTCTTGAGTATCCTGACTAGTCTGCACAGCCTACACAAACTGCTGACTCTTCACATTTGAACCATACCAAAATCTATGATTGTACTTCTGTGTTGGCCATTACACACCTTAGTGCAGTCGTGTTGCAATCCCCCTACTCAGTCCTGTATTTTGTTTTAAGGCCCTCATACTGCAAGCTGCTGTTCTTCCATGAGACACTGTTCTTGGTTTCGTTTACACACCTGCTTCGCTTCTTCTGTTGCTTCAGCAAGGTACTTTAAGTCTTTCATTAATTCAAGTCTTTATTCACCAGCACATCACACTGAGAGCCAACTTCTGTCAACAGTCACCACTTTACTCTTATCAACATTTTCTCTGAAACCAAACCACTCATCATCATCATCATCATCATCATCATCATGACCATTTTTCCCACCTAAGATGGGGTGAGGTTAGGTCTAGAAAGCAAGGAAAGAAAAAGCATGATGTAGTGAGAGCTATCCATGCCTAGCAGAAGGAGCCAGACACTCATTTCACTCACAGTTCAAGTCCTAGAATCCTATCTTTACCTCGCAGTCCTTTTTTTTTTTTTTTTTTTTTTTTTTTATAGATGCACATGTTACCCATCAGATAGAATCTGTCCATCAACTGCAGGTTGAAAAGGGGTGCCACACCCTTGCTATACTCCTTTGTACATAAATCATCCAGCCAACTCAACCCCTTTGACTTCCATAGGTACATGAACTTCCATCCATCCATCGTCTAATCCTATGTCACCCTGTAGAGGAGTGTAGGAACCAGGGGCTAAGTAAGTTGGTCCTGATATTTAAGATGAGAGTGACCAGTCTCACTCATCCCTGAGTGGCATTATATGAGCAATAAACCTCAACCATCCATTGGATATAAACCTGCATAGGCTCAGTCTGATTGGAGCACCTTAATTACCCACTAAACCACCAGGTGCCATAATCTAGTTATATGATTATCACCCAGTATAGTAAATGGTTTCCTAGTGTACAGGAAACCATTTGGCTTGTCACTCAGTGTAGTCACCCACAGGCAGAAGAAAGAATGAAGGAAAGGCAGAAGAGGGAGTGTAAAGTCACCCATAGGCAGAAGAAAGAGGAAAGAATGAAGAACTGGATATGGGTTGAGTGGTGAAAAGGTGTGTGAGTGAGTTTGAAGGTTGGTGGAGGCAAGGCACTTGAGGAAGATGGATGCATGTTAAAAATGAGTGTGTGTAAAAGTAGGGTATGCAAATTGAGGAGGTGTTAGGGGGTGTAAGGTACAAGACCCAGCACTAGTAATGAATCTAGAATTCTTCACCTTTTATTTCTGGAACATAACATTACTGTAATAACTAAAACTCACATGTATTGAATCACCATCCTTGCTGATGGTGGATCAGTTTTGTCAGTGCGAGGGCAATTTCCTGTGATGTTAGATAATGAAGAAGCTACTATACAGTGCTTCTGTCTTTTCAGATTTATATACCATCGACATCATCATCCAAGACCAAAGTCTCAACCAGATTGGATTAGGGTCTAAAAACAAAAGCACTAAAGTGTAATTTTTTTCTCTATTGGGATGATGGCAACAATTGTGATGGTCCACTGAATGACAGAAAAGTAATATCCCTGAGTCTGATAATGAAGCACTGCAAGAAACAATTCTCTTAAATGGTGAATGTTGTTTTTTTTTCTTTGCCAAATGATATTCTGATTTGCAGTTATTTGTAGTGAAGAGTGTCTTTATACTGATGGAAGCTACAAATTAATGTTTAAAAAATCAATCAGATGCTGGAATCATACTCAGATGGTGCATTTGGATTATCATTGATATTAGAGAGTCTTTATACTGTACTGTACTCTAAAAGCAGCTGTACTTCTTTTTGTGTCCAGTGGCGTATATGGGGGGGGCCACTCGGCCATGGTCTCCCCCTTTTTTCCCAGTAGCCCTACATATCTGCAGATCTAAATACGTATACAAAGCGAGTTTTAGTTTAATTATTTAAATGTTTGCTATATAAATGAACATTGCAACTTACAGGAATGAAGGAATCAACAATTGTATATTATGAGCTAGCTTTTTTTTTTTTAACATACTGTGTACTGTAGAATTCCCTACCGATAATTAAATATTTTTCAAACAGCGCAATTTTGTTTTAGCCAAGATACATAAGCTTCTCTATATTGTTTTGCCAGTGAATATCAAATTGGTGCAATATATCCCTCCTGAGGCCTCAAAATGCCCCTATAAATGCTTGATTTTCATAAAATTTCTTGGGGGGGCTTACGAAGCCCTACAGACCCCCCAGCTATAGTGGCTCACTTCGCTCGCCCACCCCCCCTTAAGAAAATCTTGGATTCACCCCTGTGGCCCCCCCTTTCCATGGACATATATACACCACTGTGTGTGTTCTTACCTAATTGTTCTTACCTAATTGTATCTTTACAGGAATGAGTCAAGCTTGTATTGTCCCGTGTCTTAGACCATATTTATCGTACATATCCTTAAATTTGTGAATTGTTTTGGCACACACTATTTCATTCGGTAGTGCATTCCATTGATCAATTGCTCTGTTTGGGAAACCGAATTTCCTTACGTCTTTATCACCTCTCTTCTTATGCAGTTTTTTGCAGTGTCCTCTTGCTGATGCTTCTCCATATGTTAAGTAATCATTTATGTCTATTTTCTCCTTTCCTGATATGCACTTATATAGCATTATCATGTCACCTCTTTTCTTTCTCTCCTGTAGTGTTGGTAGATTCAGTTTATTTAGTCTTTCTTCGTAGCTTAGGTCCCTTAAGCTTGGTATCCATCTTGTAGCGGCCCTTTGAACTTTTTCAATCTTGTCTATATGCTTTTTGAGATGAGGACTCCAGACTATTGATGCATATTCCAGGGTTGGTCTAATGAATGATGTTATTATCCTTCTTAGCATGTCTTCATTTATGTATGTGAATGCTATTCTCATATTTGCAAGCAGTGTATACATGTTCCGTACCTTCTCGCTGATGTGGTCAGCCGGAGATAGTCTGTTATTGATAATCACACCTAGGTCTTTCTCTCTTTCTGATGTGTATAGGGTTTTATTTCCTAACTTATAATCCCAATCAGGTCTTTTTCCACTTTTACCAAACTTGATTACATGACACTTGTCCACATTGAATTCCATTTGCCATGTACTACTCCATTCATGAAGTTTATTTAATTCTTCTTGTAGCTCCCTACAAGAGTCTGTGCTAGTAATTCTTCTTTGTTTTTTGCATCATCTGCAAACATATTCAGATAGCTCTCATTTCCAGTGTCACTGTTTATATCATTTATGTACACTAGAAACATGATTGGTGCCAGCACTGAACCCTGTGGTACTCCACTAGTCACTTCTTTCCATGATGAGTAGTTTCCTCTTAGTACTGTCCTCATTTCTCTTTTTTTGAGAAAGTCTTGCATCCAACAAAACAGTTTGCCTCGAATTCCTCCTTGATGGTACAGCTTCCATAAAAGTCTTTGGTGTGTATGCATGCATGTGTTTGTGTGTGTGTGTGTGTGTAGAAAGTTGCAAGTTATATTCTGGTGGTCCAAGCTTATTGGCCAGGTGGTTAGGTTGGTGGGTGGATGGGTGATGGGGAAGGGTGTTTGTGGGTGGATGGGTGAGGGGGGGGAAGGTTGTTAGTCGGTGGACAGGGAGGGTAAGTGGCTTTGGCAGATGAAGTGGGCAAAATGGGTGGGGTAGGTGGTGTTTGGGTGGGGTGGGACAGTTGGGTGGGTTTGGCAAGTGGATGGATGAGTGGGTGGGTGGGTATATGTGTGGCATACCAGAGGACAAGTCAAGAGACGCTTACAACACTGAGTTAGTAGGTAGGTATATGAGTGGGTTTGTTGGAGAGTGGATGGGAAGAATGTAAGTCCATTGACGAACAGTTTTATGATGTGCAAATAGGTCCACTGAAGAAGAGATATATGGGATAAATAGTTCTGTGTAGGAAAACATGCCTATGGGGCACATTCTTGGTGGGAAATGGGCCTAGATGGAAACAGGTCCATGGGGGAAATATGTCTATGTGGGGATTTATTGTGCCCCATGATAAGAAAATAGGTCCATGTGAGGATTTGGTGTGCCTAATGAAGACAAAGTAAATCCATAGGGAACAAAACATTCTTGGGACAATAGGTTCAAGTATGACAAACATGAAGAGCCTCCGTGGTACAGTGGTAAAGTGTGCGTTTTCGTACATTGGAGAGGGAGGGTTCGCGCCCCCGCCAAAGTAAAAAATTTTGGGAGAGTTCTCCTGGCCACGTACTGCTTGGCGGACACAAGGGATGCTGTGGTTGAACCAGTGTCGCTTACTGTAAAAGAATGCCTTTTTTTTTTTTTTTTTTGAATGCGAGGAAGAAGGAACCAAAGGCCATGAGCCCGCAATAACAGTTCCCTCCAAGAGAAAAACAAAATACAATAGAGAGCCAAATTCAACAGTCGGCTTGCGCGGGCCGATTACACTTGGTTCACAGACTACACACACATCCAAAGCCACTGCAACACTACAATTACACTTACAAGCACTTCTCATCCTACATACAATCTCTACCAGACACCCTAAGCCACTTGGTAGAGACATTGGCTGCATCGTCCCCACTTCGGTTGGGATAGGCCGGTCCTGCAGTGGATACTCAAACAGCTGATGATGATGATGAAAAATATGTCCATGATTGAAAATAGCTTCAAGAGGAAAGTGGGTCCATAGGGGAAAGTCGGCCTATGGTAAAAATAGGTCTAAGGGGAAATGGGACCACGGGGGAAAATGTTTTCAATGGTAAAATGCGTCAGAAAAGGGGTGGGTGGAGGGGTGAGACCTATGGGCTAGTTTTCTGTATGCATTAATGAATGCATGTATCAGCGACACATCTAACTTCATAATAGAAAAATACCCCCAATGCATTTGCAGATGCTTAGGGCTGTGAGTTGGAACCTGGGCATGCTTTTCCAATTTTTTTCCTTGCTTTGTTTCCCCCTCCTTTACGGGAAAAAAAGGTGAGGGTGATGACAATATATTTTACCCTGAAAATTCTTAGACATTCTGTTTAGGATGAATATATTTTGCATTTCGTTCTTGTAGAAAAATAAGCGCTTCAGCCGGTTTCTTGCAGCGATAGTTTGCAAGAACGCAGCAGACAGCCGCTTGGGATAAACAAGCGTGATCGGAGGTGTACGGGTAGCGTACTGCTTAAAATAATGAGTGACAACGGACACACAGACTCTCCCAAGAGGATTAAGCTCGACGTACCGTAAGTACAGTACTTGAAAATATATTAAGGTTACTGTAATGATGATTAACGACAGGAGGTATCCCATTTCTTCAAACATTTAAACCGGGTCAAGTTCACCATATATTGAAAAATGGAGAAAACTGTACAAGTATTCAGGGTAACTAGTTAAATTTAAGGTGTAGATGATGCCAGAAGTTAATGAAAGATTTGTTCAAACTTTATGGTGGGAGACAATGTAAAATTAACTTATAACGTGAAATGAGGAACATGTTGCCTGTACTGTATATCAGCTTTGGCACGTTAATTGTATTGCCAGTACAGTACTGTACTATGCAGTACTTATTTTTGCAGAGACAGGAGGAACAGTAGTTCGATGACAGCAGGCAAAACTGCCAAGATGGACATTGTACCGTGAGTAACGGAGAGCTTAAGCTTAGAAATCCATTGCTTGAATCATATTTGTTTAACTATTTTTTGTATTGGAAGAAGAGCATTTTACGTTAGTTTACCAAATGCCTTTTAGTACCACAGGAACTGATGTGTATTTCATGATATTAACGATAATACCCCCTGTCATAGAAGCGTGGCTTTATATGCAAGTGACTAATTTACTCCCATCCTTTTCCAACTTTCCTCCCATGTACTGCCGGTAATCCTTTGCAACATTTGTCACCTTACACAAGTATTTTAGCTGATACAGTCTGTATGAGTGATGAATAATAAAAGTGAAGTGTAGTAGCAGTGCATTAATGTAGAAGATGTCAGATTCTCAGTGTTACCATAGCCTGCACCTTTCATTAGTTTCTTTTATTCAAAATGGCCCCCATGATATTTCCATTATGTTCTATGACATCAGAATGGGGGATGTTCTTTATGACATTTCTTTTGGACATGTCTTTATAGGGTGTTTTGTTCATTCTAAGTTACTTCCAGTAAGTATGGTGCAGTGACCTTAACCTTGCAGAAAATTCCATCCCATTTACTTGGATTGGAGAGATGACATCACAACTCTGGCCCTTATAAAGGTAATGCACACGAGGAGAAGGGAGGTTGTAGGTACAGCCTTCCTGTACCAGTAATATCTCTGTAATCTATAAAAAGACTATAGTGCTATATTAAATTGTCAGGCTTATGGATGTGCATTATACCTGGTGGACCCCCCCCCAGGGGGGGGCCCACTGGGTCTGGGCCCCCCTTTAGCTCTCTGGATCCTTTTAAAAATTTATATATATTTATTTCGATATCAGCAAAACATGAAAAATTGGCAAGTACAGTACAAACAAAGACTCAGAGTGTGTATTGACGTTTCGCCTCGTGGCTTCCTCAGGCTCAGAATACAATTGCTGAATATACACCACATTTCCTGTGTATATAGCAAAAAGCAGTGGGATGTGAGGGGTGAGGTATTGGCTAGGGGTGATAAGGGGAATAGGTAGGGTAAGGAAGGTGAGGTCCAGGGGAAAGGGATTACAAATCACGGCACAAAGACGAAGAGAAACAAGGGACAGGTGAAGTGGGAAGTCCTTAGGGAGAGGGAAGGAATGTTGGGTAAGGAAATAGAGGTCACATGGGGAAAGTGATTGGCAATCCCAGCTCAGGTGTGTGTGTGTGTGTGTAGACTTAAAAAGACACAAATGTCTGGAGGAAGCTGTTATAGTATGTTCTAATACCATTGAACAGAACAGCGGATCTTATCACCTGTCGGATCCTGTGGCCAAATATATTGTCAATAGGATAGCTTCCTCACACCACCCCCCCTGAACTCAAAACATCATCCCTCCTGCCTTCCTATCCATCCCCATCCCCTCTCTTCACCCAGCATCTTGCCCACACACACACACACACACACACACACACACACACACACACACACACACACACACACACACACACACACACACACACACTTACACCGGTCGCTGGTGCAGTGGTAACGCTCTCGCTTGCCAACTGGTGGACGGGAGTTTGTGCCTCGCTCAGGGTGCGAAAAAGTTTCACTGACAAAGTGGGTGGTACTGTCCCCCTTGAGCAAGGGGATGGGTGTGTGCGTGTGTGGAGGTCACAGCCTTGCCCTTAGATCGGACTATATGAGCTCCCAGCTCCCTTCCGGGAGGGTAAAAGCTGACCATCACAACCATCAAGTGATCCTGACCGACCCGGTGAATTACGCACTCACACACCTGAGCTGGGATCGGCAATCCCTTTCCCATTGTGACCTCTATTTCCTTACCCAACATTCCTTCCCTCACCCTAAGGACTTCCCACTTCACCTGTCCCTTGTTTCTCTCCGTCTTTGTGCCGTGATTAGAAATCTGGACAGAATAGGGTTGAGACTGAATGGCTTGTTCTTTGTTACTTTGTTAAAACGATAAATGTAAACAAACAAGTTTGTTTAAATAGCTGATGACCTACCAAATAATCTATCATTCTATCAGTATATATATATATATAGGTACTGTATATCTATCTATCTATCTATCTGTATCTATCTATCTATCTATCTATCTATCTATATATATATATATATATATATATACAGTATATATATATATATAACATATATATATACAACTTAGAACTATAAAACTTATATGTAAACTTCAGGAAACTGGCAAATGGGGCCCCCCCCTTAGAAAATTCCTGGGTGCGCCCCTGAGTATACTGTGTGTGTGTAACAAAATTGGTTGAACAGGGTGGGTGTTCCATTATCTCAAATACAGTCATGAAGCAGACCCTTGGCAGCTGCTGAGTTTTATACTTGTTCCTTATGATAGTGGAGCTACACAACTTTATTGTTCATTCTGTGCTGTATTTCCTTATTTTTCTCAGGGAAGCACTGGTAACTTGGTATGGTTGAATAGTATTCCTCAGTAATGATATATATAACCTTTTCCATATAGAGAGTAGTTGGGTATTAGTGTTGATTCAAAATCCCTTGAATGAATTCCATCACCTCTCCAGCTGATGGAAGATCATTACATTGGAGAGTGGATATAAACATCTGTATATTATTGCAGGAAAAACTGTGGTTAGCAGATTATTAGGACACAGCTCAAAGACACCTTGTTCATGGTTAGCACATCATAGATGAATGTGCTGCACTCTTTGTAGGAGACCCACATGACACTAGCCTTGTACAGTATTTGTGGTTAGTCATCATCGGACCCTTATTGACCGTCTTCAGTTTCAGGATGGCGTTGTCCAGCAACACAGTAATAATGATGTCTAGAGTTGTGAAAGAAGCTTGGGTCCTTGAGTGTGGTTGGTGTTCAGTCATGTTTGTGTTCATGCTTAAGTTTGGATGATCACTTCTTCATGGTCTTCATAGCTGCATTCAGAGAGGTATTCTCCCCTCATCAGTGTTATGTTCTGGATGGCCTATGGGGTTAGGTTCTTTATATGCAAATGTTAAATGATGGTATGGAATGCGGTCTTGTAGATCTCATTTCAGTTATTAATGTTACTGTATGTTCCAGAAACAATAAGTGCAGAATTTGGCAGTAGCCAGATTGTGCGGGCTTTATGCCCTATTGAGCTGCTAAGGGTGATTGCTGACTTCACCTTTATTACACCTTGGTAACTGCCTTTTCATCTCCTGCCTGCAGCTGCTGCATCAGTAATCCAGTTTCAGTTCTAGATGATTACCTCCTCCCTTGGTTTGTGGTGACCTTTGTCACCCAGTGATGGCAGCCATTACTTATGAGCGTTCTTCTGATGCCAACAGATATCTTTTGGTTACTATGACCACCTTTTGTCCGACTGTCTGGTAACCTTCCAGATACCATGTCATCTGAGTATACGCTGATTGAAATGGGTCTGTGGCCCCCAACGTGGGTGCCACTCCAGAGTTGATGGTTCCCTTGAAGACACCATTCTTTTCACTGTAATTGTGACTATGCTTTGGCTATATATTATGTGTGTTCTTCTTGTGTTGACAGCTTCCAAAGACTTCAAAGCACCTCTCTCTTATAGTCATCTCCATCATCAGGTGTCTCAGATAAAGTTCATAGTGAAGAACATGCAACAGGGTGCTAGTTTCTAGTTCTACATGGCAGACATTAGATGTTGCAAACAGTTGCTGGTAGGCTGCACTTTCTTATGAATGTATTATCATAATACAGAAGTTTGCAGACTTTTTAATGCCATATGTGGTAATGGAAAATGTTACATAGTTTTTTTTTTACCCTACCAGTATGAAGCACTTAATAAAGGAATTTGAAAAGTAAGGATGCTTTGTGATGTTTGGAGAAGGATGATAAATATGGAAGGTAGGACCCAGTATTGGCAAGGGATTGCTGGGATACTTTTGCTTGTGATGGTACCTCATACCCTCCCGCAGGTTACTGTGTATAAATGTCATAGACCTCCATCATGGCCATTGTTCTTGTCTCCTGCTGTGACAATCCATGGTGCTCAGGTCAGTGGGTACAAGCAGTTTACTCTTAGACTAAGTATTTATGATATAAGCCTTACTATAACTCTAGGCAGGATTATGCTGATCCAAAATACAGTGAGCCATGTGCCTGCTAGCTCAAGATTCTTGATGTCCTGCTGCTGGGTCCAGAATCTTCTGGAATTGCTGGAAAAAAAGGTGGAAAGTCTCTCTCACAATCTGGTTAAAAAAACATTTGCATAGTACTAGTGGTGGATTGTGAATCACCACTTCTGCTTCCAGTCATCATCATCCTTGCTCTCTTGGGACAGAGCTGTCCACCTTGGATTTTGAGGATTCCTCCTCCTCCTCAGCTGAACCCTTTTCAGAGGTCCTCCATCTCTGATCCATATAACACTGAAGGCTTAGGGCAGCCCCCAACATCATTTTAGTAGTGACCTCCAAGTTCTGCCATCAGTCACTACAGCCACTGGGGCAGACCTCTGCCTTCCCCTTGCGGGCACATAGCCCTACTCATTTGACCATCTCACCAGGCAGTAGGAAGATGTCCAGTTAGAATATCTATATTCATTTTGTCACACTGAAGTTATCCTTTCCACAAAGCAGCTGCTTCCTGAGTCGCTGTTTGGGGATAAAAGAGGTGACAAACCCACTACTAAATTCAAGTAGGACTCTTTATGCAGTCAGGTTGTTTCTGAAACCCAGTTGCATATTGAGATAATTATAGCACTTTACCTAACCTTGCCCAAGTCCTCCAAAGCTGTTTTTTTCCCTGGCATTTCATGCATTTCTTTTCACTTAGGAACTCCAAAACTGTTGATTGTCATTAGTACAGTGCAGGTATTAGTACCCGGTATATTAACTAATATATTTAGCATGATCACATCAACTCTGGAACTGTCTCCCTCTGTCTGTATTTCCTGCTTCCTATGATCTCCAGTCTTTCAAACGCAGTGTGTCCAGGCATCTCGAAATGATCGGATCTTGAATTTGGCTCTCTCTTGTATTTTGTTTTTCACTTGGAAGGAGCAATATTGCGGGCTTGAGGCCCTTGGTTCCTTCTTCCTCACATTAAAAAAAAAAAAAAACTTAGTCACTACCATAATTATTCAGTTGTAGCCAGATAATCTTGTAAACAAATGCATTATGCATTGCCTTTTGTAAAACCTTGAGCCTAGTTGTGTTAACATTGATACTTGTAGTGCAAGATGGGTGTCTATGATACGTGTGAAAAGAGAAAGTGCTGGGTGTACTGATGATGACCCCTGACTTACAGAGGTGGTACCGAAGAGGAGCCTGCACTCTGTGGTGCTGTGCACCCTGGATGGAGCTAAGGAGCTGTGACATCCTCCCAGGAGCCAAACCTCCTTGTATTTTCTTGCTTTTTGCCATGGGGAAGGACACTCATCTGACCCTAGCAAGGTGTTGATAGCCACAAGGGGGTGCCAGTTCCTTACACAGTGTATGACTGTACTATACCTTTAGGATAGGCTTACTCCCACAGAAGCAGTTGTTTCCTTATGGTTGATGAGTCTGCTTAGCCAGACAGGCTGGGATTAAGCAACAGCAACTACTGCTTTACAGATCTATTGTGGTACAGTCAAGTCACATAAAATGCGTATTTGTAAGCCATGGTTTTCTAATCCATGGCATGGTTCCTGCTCAGAACCGAAAGTAGCAGAAACCAAGGTAACGCATAGAGCGCGGACTTTTGGCGCCAAAGTGACGCATTTCCGTTGAGATTTCCATGATGTGTGTCTGTGCCGTGAACCACAGCCATCAGCCATTCACAGGCAAGCATGACAAGCAATGAGAAGCCAGTCATAACCCTTCCTTGGCGACAGGTGTGTGCATTACTTCCCTCCATTGTGTATTTGGAAAGTAAGCGTCAGGCAGGTGGAGGGAGTGTGGTTGAGAGGCACGAGCTTCCATGAGGGACCTGAGTGATGTGGTAATGGGTGTAGACATTTGAAGGAAAAAGTGCTAGCCTTTGAGAGAAATGAAGAAAGGCATAATGAGTTTGTGTCCTGTATGGAAAAAGCTGTGGTGTTTTACAAGAAAATGCATAACAGGCGTGTTAACAAGCATCACCAGGAGCTAATCACCTGCTACTTTGCCCGGGTAGGTGCACAACCTGAGCCACAGCCTGGCCCTTCACACTCACCCAGTGACATGGAGACAGGTGAAAACAATGACGACATGCTTCAGTTATCTCTGCAGCGACTTTGAGGGGTTCCTGAGGGAGGCTGAGGAGGAAGAAGCAGGGCTGAGGCAGCAGCAGCATGAGGCACCACCACACTGGCCTCATGCTGAGAGGCCTTAGGTTGCCTCTAGCCTCAGAACCCCCACCCCCACCCCTTCCTCTTAAGCATTGTCGTCGGTCAGAGTCAGGTAAGATCCTTTAATATTGTTTATTTAATATTTAATGTTCTTTATTCCCAGTAATACATACACTGAATAATTATTTGAGTCTGTGCTAGTGTTCGCTGGTGACTAGCTGGGTGGAGGTAGGGTGATATGTGGCAACTTGGCTGAGAGGCCATAACCATAAGTAATTTTTCCCATAAGTTATGTTATTTATAAACCACAGAATTTCTAAAGAAAGAAGTTGTATGTGGCTTTCATGGATTTGGAGAAAGCATATGACAGGGTGGATAGACAAGGATTGTGGAAAGTGTTAAGAATATATGGAGTAGATGGGAAGTTGTTGAATGCTGTGAAGAGTATGTACAATGGTGCGAAGGCTGCAGTGCTTGTGGATGGTGAACTGAGTGAATTTTTCTCTTTGAAGGTTGGTTTGAAACAGGGATGTGTCATGTCTCCATGGTTGTTCAATCTGTACATGGATGGGGTAATAAAAGAGGTACAAGGTAGGGTAGTGGATGTTGGAGTGGCCCTGGTGAGAGAGGGTAGTGTTTGGAAACTCCCCATACTGTTGTTTGCAGATGATACTGTGTTGTTGAGTGAAGATGAAGGTGGGCTGCAAGGCTTGGTGGATGAGTTTGGGAGAAAATGTAAGAAACAGAATCTAAAGGTGAATGTAGGGAAGAGTAAAGTGATGGTCTTTGAGAGAGGTGAAGTCAGTGAATGTACAGCGAGGTTGGATGGTGAGGAACTGGAAAATGTGAGTACGTTTAAGTACTTGGGTAGTGTGATGAGTAAGGATGGTGGTTTGGAGGGTGAAGTGCTTGAAAGGGTACAGCAGGGAAGAATGGTTGCTGGTTCCTTGAAAGCAGTGATAAGAAGCAGGGAAGTGAGCATGGAAGTGAAAAAGGTACTACATGACAGTATTGTGATACCAACTCTAATGTATGGAAGTGAAGCTTGGACGTTGCTGGAAGGACACAAGTCAAGTGTGAGAACAGTTAATGAGTTATTTAAGAGGAGCCTGTGGAGTCACATGGAGAGACAGGCTGACAAATGAGGATATAAAGGAGTGTTGTGGTGTGGATGTGGATGTGATAGGAAGCGTTAGGAGGAATACACTGAGGTGGTTTGGCCATGTGGAGAGGATGGAGGGTGAAAGACTGACGAAGGGAGTGTATGTGAGTGAGGTGGAGGAGGCAAGAGGGAGGGGGAGGCCAAGGATGAGATGGAGGGATGAGGTGGAGAGGTATATGAGAGAGAGGGGTGTGAGTTGGGAGCAGGGCAGTGAAATGACGGGGGACAGGGCGACGTGGAGGCGATTTGTTTGTTGCCACCCTGAACGGGATTGAGGCGTCTAGCAATATATAGATAGATAGATAGAATTTTCTAAAGCACAGCAGTGGTCCAGAACCATATTGCTGCAGATTAGACAACTCAGTTGTACTTATTAAAGTACTGTATTTGTTTATTATGCTAAATATGAGCATTATAACTGATTATTAATTAAAATTTGTTTTACTGTGCAGTGAGAATAAGTGATACATGCATGAAATAATGGCATTGCTTGGAGGAAAAATGAGTGCAGCTTGGCTTGGTAAGTCATTACAGTACTATCATAATTAATTTCTAACTGTAATTGTCAGTACAGCATTAGTAGTATGTAGTGCACAGGGTGGTTATGAGCTTTATTTAGGTTGGATTATGAGTTGAGTTAGGTAAAAAGTATCCTTCAGAGGGCCTTCTCTGGGATCCCTGATAACACATCCCCATTGAACTCACGTTACAACATAGTCACTTAATGATGCAGTTTTAGGCAGTGAAACTGTCATTGAGCAAGGGATGCCTATATCCAACCTCTCCAGTTGAACCAGCCCTTCTAGTTGAAAAAGTCTCACTTTATTATGCCAGTAGTTTTGGTCTTACCATATTATTTTCTTCAGCTAAAGACTGATCATCAGTAGCAAAGGGGTTAATGAAGATGATACCTAATCATGTCATTTTCAAAAGTTTTACAGTATATTATCCTAGCTGCTACCAGATGATTTTACTCAATGTAGGTAAGAACCCCAGTAGTGAAGGGATTAATGTAGGCAGCAGCTAATGCTTTCAGTTCAACAAATCTTGCCCTGAGCTGAATAAAATTATCTGGAGGATGTCCATCTGTCCTTCATCCAGTCCTTTATTGATCCATCAGGATCATAGAGGCTTATGACAAGGCTACTCAGTCCAGAAATTTTAAGTCAAGAATGACCAGTCATTCTTCCCAGAGTGGTAATATGTGAGCTGTAAGCCCTAGTCACCTTTCAGATTGAAACCCTCAAGTGCCACATTTGGCTGATATAAAACTACAGTAATCCACTTGACTGCCAGGTATTTCTGTTGGTTATGTGAGTACTGTCTGGCATAATGAGTTGTATCCTGGAGTGCAAGAGACCATCTGGCTTGTGCTTAGTGTAGTCACTTGAAGATAGCATTACATTGAGTGGCTGGTGGGCACTCCCACCTACCATAAGTCAGGAGATAGTAAGATTAAAATAAATGAGACATCCTTGTAGTGGAGTTAAATTGGTCTTCCTGATCTGCCACACCTCTCTGCTCTTCTCTTGTTACCTAGATACCTTAGTGAGGCAGCTACAAACTTTAAGAGGAAGTCAGTACCATCATGTACTCATGGGGGATCTGTGACAGCACAGAAAATTTATCCCAATAAAGAGGAAGCTAACCTCAGCCAACTTGCAACTCAAACATTCACACCACCACCATCAGTCGCTCTTCTCTTCTACTTTAAAACCTTCAAGCAAGTGGACATCAACAAGGAAGTCAGGTTGCACTCCATTTTGGGTTGGTCAGGTCTCAGCCAACATTACTTTTAAGTCCACTGTTGTGCTTAAGTGCTTGTTCAGCTCTTTATTGAGACTCCTAGCAATCCACCCCCTCCACACTGCACTGGCAGTTATTTTCAAGAGTGTAGAGCATGTCCCCTTCAGTCCCATCAAGATATTGGTTGAGTCAGCATTGTTTATCCATTAGGGCCACCCTACCCATAGACATCTTGAGAAAGGGGGCAGGAGGGTCATGACTGTACTGAGTCCTTGAAGTTTGTCAGTGTTAATAATTTATTGAGTTTTAAAAGGTACCAGTAAGAAAGGTTCATCCCAGCCATAATAGCATGCTTCCCTAAGCACATCCCTCACAACCCTTGGGGACAAATTACTCCCAGTCTGATACCACAACACTTGTGGCTAAATGAGTTCCTCACCTTGTTACTGTACATTGTCATGCAGTACAAGGCTGAAAAGTGGTTGGGTATTATTCATTTGCTGATGGGGCAGCCTCAAGTATTTTACCATTGGGTATAGGCACCAGTACTATTATAGTTAGTTACTGAAAGGAGATATCCTTTGGTCGAGCAGCAGTTTAGCGAGAGTTTATAATTTACATTTCCTCTATATATAAAAGTATATAAGACGTCAGTTATCTAAGAGCCTGTTGTGCAGTCTACTGAAGTATTTAGATCTTTGACCATATTAAGATAACCTTGATAATACGGCAGTGGTGAAACATTGGAGGCAACGAACATAGTTATGTTGTTTTGGGGTAACAATTACCTCCTATTTGTATGAGTAATCTATAAGAGAAGTAATATATATATATATATATATATATATATATATATATATATATATATATATATATATATATATATATATATATATATATATATGTGTGTGTGTGTGTGTGTGTGTGTGTGTGTGTGTGCCTTTAAGTTCGAATTCGGTTTATGCCACATTAGTTATTCTGGACACTTGGAGAATATCGTCAAGTCCTGGTTGTGTACGTATGGTGAATTTGATGATACTATTACTACTACTACTAATGATAATACTACCAATACCGATGAAGTTGGTGGTGTATAAGTGGACAGAATTTCTTAGGTTACTCATGTAAGGGCCAAGGTCTCCCGTCCCTCTCCATCCCATTTCATCATCCTCTCATTAAGTTGGAATTTATTGCTTCACACGTCAACATCTTTAGTTTTGTCTCGCCTCACTTAAATATTACCTTACTCACCGTCACAGCTGATTTGTACTGCATCTCGCACCTCATACTGTACAGCAGGATAAAAAAGTACACCCAGTTTCACATTTTTATTTTTATTTTTTTTTTTCCACTATCCACTGCTGGTAATATTCTGAGCGAGGCTGTGTATGTTACTGTGTCCATGGATGATTTTCTTTGATGTGTCAAGGAGGAAAGTGACGGACATGTATTACCTGTGATATAACTTTTGTCCTTGATTGCACCTCACTTTACATCAGTACTAGACACCACTATCTGTTGATATGTTTGTTGCCCCGCACTGCCAAACCGTAGGGAAATAGCGGGCAAACGTTTGTCCTTGACTGTACCCCGCTTAGCATTATTATCTGTAATCTAGGATTCTAGATCGATTATTACCCCCACGCTGCGTACTGTAAGGGGTAGATTCAACATCTCATCCTACGTAGTAATGACACCTTCCATCGACACCCACCCACCCTCTCATTCTCTATTCTAGGTAGGAGATTTATACATAAATTTGCATGTTAAACGTAGAATATTGCATGTTGTTTCTGTCGTGTTATGTTGAGACAGTTTTCATCAGTAACAGAGCTGAGAATATTTAGGTGTAATGTGTGGAATACAACACTACGGAAGAGTTGTTACAAAACCACTAAAGCCGCTTAGAATATGCTCGTATTCTTCGTGGCATAGGAAACTTCGATGCGCCGGCCGTAGCGATTTACTTTTGCATATGACACTTTAATTTTGTTTTGTATTTTATGTATTTTATATTATTTATTAATTTATATACTGACATTATTGCATCAGTAGAATAACCAAGCCAGGGATGTTCAGACAATCTGTAAAATGAATCGCTGATGATATTTTACGAAATATCCGCAAGTCAGCGGCAATATGGCGTCCTGTCTGTCCACGCTGGGGTCGTATGTGCAGTATAAACAAAGGTTAGGTTGTGTGTAAGGTTGTTTTAATGGACGCTTATCTTTACTCATGCAGCTTCCAGATACTGCACAATCAAACTAGAATGAATAGTAGTGATATAATTCGAAAAACACGACCGAAGATGATAATAAATTTGAAATTTATTAATCATTATAATTGATTAGGATCTTTTATGAATACGCGCCCATGTGTGTGTGTGTGTGTGTGTGTGTGTGTGTGTGTGTGTGTGTGTGTGTGTGTGTGTGTGTGTGTGTGTGGTCATCCTCTCCGTCCTCTTCCACCTTTAGCCTTTCCAGCGTCATGCTGTTTGCCTTATTCATTATATTTCTTTATGTATTTAACTCTGGTAAACCTTGTCTCAGTGAGGGAGTCAGCATATCGTTTCTATGACACTCCTCTCCACCAAATCTGGAGGAAATCCGAAGCAAGGAGAAAAAGACAGACCCAGTAGGGTCTCTCTCACTCCCCAGCAATATATCTCGTACTTTATCCATTTGCCTTCCGTGATACCTCAGTATAGCCACGCTAACAGTATTAAACTTGTGGTTGCATGGACAGTAACACGTCTCTACGGTTAATTTATTAAATTTTTTCTGTTTTTCTGTTTCTGAACGATTTTATTCAGCTCGGGGAGACTCGTATTTTGGAGTAGATACAGCCTCCATCAGCTCATTCTAGACGAGGTCTTTCCTTGACAATACAATGGTCAGGTGGTAGCAGAAATAAATACATTAGGAAACAGACGTCCACACTGAAGATGTGGAACGTGTCCGAGCTCGCCCGGTGCGAATTTTGACACATACTAGTGATATTTCACACCTTAATGTTGTTAGAGATTTCCCCAGATGGCGATAGTAGCCCATAGACATCTCCCCAATTGGTGAGGGATACTTTTCTACACCCCAGTCTCTACTATAGTGGCATATAGAGATCTCCCCATATGCTGAGGGATACTTTTTTACACTCCACCCTGTACTACAGTAGCCAACAGAGATCTCCGCAAATGATGAGGGATACTTTTTTTTTTTTTTTTTTACACCCCAGCCTGTACGATAGTAGCATACATAGATCTCCCCAAATGGTCAGGGATACTTTTACACTCCAGCCTGTACTACAGTAGCATACCACCGCTAATACCAATACACCAGTCCTGTATGAGACAGCCCCAGCATGTATTCAATATGGACGGTGGGTGTTTGCGCCGAAGTGGTGACATGTAGAGGTGTATGGTATGTAAGGACTGCTGGGCCTTGATAGCAGGCTGTGAAGCCTATGCCTAGAGTCGGACACATAAAAAAAAAAAAAATACAGAGATCTCGAATGGTGAGGGACTTTTCTTACAGAGATCTCGAATGGTGAGGGACTTTTCTTACACCCTAACCTGTACTATAGTGGCATACAGAGATCTCCCCAAATGGTGAGCGATACTTTTTTACACCCCAGGCTGAACATTTCTTAACTCTTAAGTGAATTTCAGTTGAAATAAGTTGTCCTCACTCTCGCTCGGGGTTAAATTCCTGAGTAGGCTACCTGTTTCAACGCATTGTACTGTGAGTGTAATTTAGCTTAGGGAAACAGTTCACTGGGAACAAGCTTAAAATTGCGCTCGGAAATAAAATGGAAATTTAACTACATTCGAAAGTAAAATGAGAATATAACTGCATTCGAAATATGAACTGCTTGCGGAATAAAACCTCTTCCGTCTTATTATATAGCTACTTTGTAGTATTCTTCCCACCTCCAAACGCTGCTATTTAGTTTAGGATGAATTTATCGAGCTGGAGGGTTTAGAAACAGCTTTCATGAACCCCTTCACTACAAGACGTTCATTCTGAGATGAATATACTGCGAAACTTGTGGTGATAGTCTAGATCAGCGATATTCAACCAATGTGTCGCGAAGCATCGGTAGGCGTACCGCGGGAATTAAAATAGCATTTGGATAGCATTTGAAAGAGCAGCATTTGGATACGTTTTGACATTGCCGGTACTTCAGTGGAGCGCATTAAACTCCTTTTTCTCAATGATGCAGTAAATAATGTGTTCATTAAAAGCCCAAATGGCAATTTTAAATTCTGAATTCCGTAGTGCAGAACTGCAGATATGCACAAAACTTTCGAATTCTTTTGAAAACCATGATCAGCAATATACTTTTGGCAATAAATTAATAAATAATTAGTTTTTTTTTCAGTTTATGAACATATTCTTATCATTCATTTTCTTTTAAATGATCAAATCTATCTGAATACTGATGGTGTGTCTCGACCATTTTAGTGCCTGGCTTACTGTGCAGTGCGGTGAAAAAGGTTGAATACCACTGCTCTAGATAAAAGAAGAAATAAGGCATCGTAGCGAATGGGTTTATCTGCATTTGAAACTAAATTTATTTACGACTGAAAGTGTGCGAGGAGTCTTGTTTGTAGTGCAGGAAGTGAGTAGTTAAGTTAGTTTAGAATTAGGAGCGGGAATGAGGATAGATTGGGGCTATTAATCGAGGGTAAGCAGCGAGGTGGATGGGAAGGTGGAGTTACCTGTATGTAGTGTGAAATAGGGGAGTGACACTTGTAATGGTGACGAACATGTGTAGGTGATTCTCTCTCTCTCTCTCTCTCTCTCTCTCTCTCTCTCTCTCTCTCTCTCTCTCTCAGGTGTAATGGTGAGGTGCATGTGTATATTCCCTCCCCCCTCTCTCAGGTGTAATGGTGAGGTCCATGTGCTCTCTCTCTCTCTCTCTCTCTCTCTCTCTCTCTCTCTCTCTCTCTCCTGTGATCGCTTCCCTTGATCTGCAATTAGGCTTAATCGCGCCTATTATTAAAGTGGTTGAATGGTTATCGTTACAGTGTAAAAAAGTATGCTTCTGTCGATAACAAAAAGATAAAGATTGATATAAAGAAAAAATTAAAGGGTTTATCGTTATCATTGTTCATTTAATTGTGAAAGGAAACTGATATTTGTGATACCACCTGTTCACTAAAGTCCCTGATTAGATTACACATTATCCTTCTAGTTGGCAGTTAAACCTTGAGTGGGGTTTTTGGGCATGATCTACGTGCTAGTAAAATGATTGAGTAAATAGATATAAGGTGAATCCCCCCTGTAGGCGAGCTAGAATGGACTCGCCCAGTTGGAGCGGATATAAATACAGGGCGGAACGAGTGGCAGTCCTCATTTTACCCCGGCAGATAGAGAGGGAGAGGGAGAGAGAGAGAGGATGGCTAGTATCAGGTATGTGCGACTGTGAGATGACGATCCGTTAGCTGGTGGCATGGCAACCCGAGCGATTATGTTACTAGTGCGTATTTTCCGTAGCGATATTTTGACCTTCCAGTTTACTGTTTGTGTAATGCGGCTTTACGGTTGGTTTTGAAGGATAACTCAAATATCGGGGCTGGTGGGTTTTTGCTCGCCTAAATTTACGATGCAGTTCACTGTATTCGCCTAGTTGGTTTTACTAATATATATGCGGTATTTGTTTGCTCCCTACGTGTCAAGTGGGTTGGTGGAGGGTTAGTGCCCCTCCCTGTAAAACAAATAACTCAGAGTCAAATGGCCACCCCGTACGGGATTATGGCGTCTGGCAATAGATAGATAGATAAATAGATAGATTTGTTTTTGTGACGTGTGGTTGATTGGTGGGTACATAACGCAACTTTTGTGGACAGACTTATTCTGTACACCATTTATTTTGTAGTTCGGTTCTGATAGCTTCGTACACAACAAGGAAGTACGCTATTATGATCGGTACTATTGGTGCTTTATTCACTGCATCCCTACGTGGGAAGATGAGCATAGCAATTTATCCCCGTTATAATGACATGGAACTAACAGTGCATTGATGTACCGGTACTTATTTGTATTGACCCCTTCGCTTCGACTCATTCCTTAAGCCGAGTAAAATTGTGTGACTAACAAGAATGCAGTACAAATGTAAGTAATCTTGGAGAGACTAATTGAAAATTTTCTTGACCCCATTGTATCGAGAGGCCTCCCTTAAGCTGAACAAAATCGTATGGCGATGGTAGTAGTAGCAGTAGTACCAGTGCTAATAATAATAATTATAATACTAATAATAATAATAATAATACCGTACTGCGTTGCTGACTGGGTGCAGCAGAGGGGTTCTTAAAACCGGTTTGCGAACCCCCTGGAGTACGCAGGAGGGTGTCCAAGGCTAGCGAAAATCAATATAGCCTATATCACTAGTTTCACCAGACTGATAATGAGAAGTGATAAACTAAGCAGTATGGATTGTACTAGTTTCATCAGACTGATAAGCTTATTAATGGACTGTACTAGTTTCACCAGACTGGCATTTAAAATTAATAAAGTTATCAATATACAGTAGACTACTAGTTTCACCAGATTGGTTCTGAAAATTGATAAGCTTATTTCCGCAAAACGCACTAGTACACATCCTCCCCACTGAAACTTAAAATTGGTTAATAACATTAGCACATTGTTGTGATATTGTGTTGTAACTGTGATAGGTGTATGCTTGCTTATTAAACTGTCATATCAGTAATTTCACGATATTCACTGCCATTCTATATTGAGTTAGTGGCAATGCTTATTTGCCTCATAAAATGCTTATAGTTTCAGCAGATAGTCATACCCAGTGTAGCACCACTGTATATTGAATTAGTAATGAGTGTTTACATGTTTACTGAAACAAGTACAGTTTCAATAGTTTTACAGTATCCATTATGGTACGACTGTGTATTGAGTTAGTGTTAATGTAACGCTTAATTTATTAGTAATTCAGGTCCATTGTGTAGTGAATAAGTGCCAGTGTAGTTCCATCTTACATTCAGTGTGTCAGTAACGGGGGCATGGGTCGATGATGTTAACTCAGGGGGTAGTGCTATCTGATGGTAGTGTTTGATAACCCATGACTGTCATATCCGGTTATCATGTTTAGTAATGAGACAGATTTACAGTGTATACACGGACTTTATTTTTGTCAGCCATCGCAGGATGATGTATTTTATTGCTTTCCATACGACTGTGTAAAATTTTGATGACTTCGAATTAAAGAGAGGGGAGTCAGATATAGCCTTAATTAACCTCTTTACTAATAGAAACCACACCTAGCTTGAACATAAACGTCTGAAGATAGGTTAAATGAAAAGACGTCATCGCGGTGGAAAGGGGGTCAGTGGATGTTCATTAGGCCATAGAAATGACGTTGTATAAAGAAGTGGTTCGTTATCTACCCTCTTGAAATGTTTGGGCGGAGATGCGTTGAGAGGTATTTATGGCCTTTTATCTTTATCATCGACTCCCCGCCCCTCCTTGTTAGTGGTCACTCCCCTCTCCTAACTTTGTCTTTCCACCCCCTTCCCCACCTCTCCTGTTTCCTCTCCTTCCAACTTTGTCTTTCATCCTCTCACTTTGTAACCCTCCCGTTTCCTCCCCTCCCCATCTAATCTCCTCTCCTCCCTTCTTTCCCGATACCTCCCTCTCCAACTTTGTCTTCCTACCCCATCCCCTTCTTCTCCCCCTCCACTTTTGTCTTCCCTCCCTTCCCTAGCCCTCCCGTCCCCTCCCCTTCCAACTTTGTCTTCCTCCCGTCCCCTCCCCCTCACATTTTTTTTCTTCCTTCCCTTTCCTTCCTTCGTTTTTGTCTATCTACTCTCTCTTATGCTTTTCCTCCCCCTCCCCTCGATTTTGTGTCCATTACCTCCCCACCGTAGTCTTATGTCCTATTCCCCCCCCCCTCCCTTTCCTGTCCCTTCACTTCTCTCCCCTCCTACGTGCTTGCTTTTCAGTCCTCGCCTTTCTTTCCTTTCATGTCAGTCTCCCCCATTTCTGTCATTCCCTTTATTCCTCCACTCTTCCTTCCCCTCCCTTCCCTTCCCCTCCCCTTCCTTCCCCTCCACTCCATTTATTTACTCATATTTTCCTGTCATTCTCCTCTTTCTTGTCATTCTCACTTCCTCCCTCCTCCGTTCACATGTTTTCCTAATTTCCTCTCCACTTTTTCCCCTTCTTGATGTCCTCATCCTTCTTTCTTCCCTCCCCATTTGCACCCTCCCCCCCGCCCCCCTCTTCTCCGCTCACCGTTTTGTTTTCCTATTTTCGTCCCTCCATTTCTTCCCCTTCTTGATGTTCTCACCCTCCTCCATTCTTCTCTGCCCCTTTTCGTCGTCGTGTCGTCGTTCTTCCCTCTTGTCCTGTATCCCCCGCTTCTCCCTCCCTCTCCCTCTCTCTCTCTCTCTCTCTCTCTCTCTCTCTCTCTCTCTCTCTCCTCGCATATTTTGATCTTTTTCGTCCTTTCCTCCCCTACTTTTTCTTTTCCCTTCCCCCCCCATTTTGTCACCCCTACCCGTTTTCCCCATGTACTGTATTTTTCCTCTCCCCATTCCCACCCGTTCTATTTTTCTCCCTCACCCCTTCGCTGGTGGTCATCCCCCCTTTCCTCCATTTGTGTAATCCACTTTCCTTTCCTCCCAGCTCTCCTCCCCTACCCCCGATATTTCCATGTCCGATACGCCTTCCCATCTTCCACTCCATTCTTAAGATGTTCCCCCCCCCTCTCTCTCTCTCTCTCTCTCTCTCTCTCTCTCTCGTATGTTCCTCTCCCACTCCTTTTTCTCTTCCCTCACCCTGTTTTTCTTCCAGCTCTCCTCACCGTCCCTTTCCTCCCATTTTGACCACTTTTTCCTCCCATTTCTCTGCACCATTTTCATTCTCCTCTCCCCCACTTCGATTTCCTCCAAGTTCTCCCCATCATGTTTTGTTCCCCCGTCTCCCACTACCCTGTTATCCTTCCCCCCTCTTCCCCCTCACCCTGCCCTCATCACCCTCTTTTTATTGCTATCCTAATCTTAATATGGTAGTCTTGCCACACCGAGAAACAAAAGCAGCTTAGAATTCGCGAATAGAGCCGGTTTGCTGCTGTTTTCCTTTTACTTGTTTATATTGTGCTTGCTTCCTTCTCTCCCTGTCTTATCCCTCGTGCCTCCTCAGTTCTTTCCTTTCCTCCTCCTTCGGTGACCTCTTCCCTCTCTTCTCTCCTTTCCAACTAGTTTTATTCTTGTCCTGTTCACCTCACCCTCCCTCGTTTCTCATGCTTATCCTCGCTTCTATCCTTCGCTCTCATGTCAGTCTCCCTTTCTACTTTTCCTCCCCTTTCCTTCTCTTCCATCCCCTCTCCTTACCTCCCTCTCCTCGCCTATCCTCCTCCCTGACCCCTGACCTCCCGCCACATCGTCGCCTTCCTACCTCCCCTCTACCAATGCACACATTTAAGTATATATATATATATATATATATATATATATATAAATATATCTATATATAAATATATATATATATATATATGTACAGTATATTGTGTGTGTGTGTGTGTGTGTGTGTATTTGTTAAAACATTGATTTCTGCGCACATAAATTGTCCCTTGGTCAGTCAAAAGTAATATACAATTTTAGTATCATATGTCCCATGACCAGGGATGTGGTATATGGTGCTTTGTGCATAAGGGAACATGAAGCATGTGACGTTGGACCTATTTCGTATTTTCTGTAGGTAAAAAGAATTCATTTTTTGGAGGTCATGCAGGCGTGAACTGAGAAGTAATACAGGTGAATAGTATCATTATATTTTTTAAAAAATCCTGAAAACGCCCACATTATCTGTGGTGAGGTCTTCATTTCTTCGTGATATTCTTTGATTCATATGTTCGACAGTCATGACAGGCAAGTTTGTGTGTCAGATCACTTTACTGCATTTGTTTATTATATTTGTTGCCCCTTTATGCCTCATGTTATCCCTAGTTCACATTCTTTCATAGTTAAGTGTTGTGGTGGAGTGCCACTTGATACATTAATGTGTGCCAGCATAGCTCCTTCTCGTCTCTCACCCACCCTTCCTTCTAACTTCCTTGCGCTTTACTACCCTCCCTTTCCTCTACTTTCTTTCCTCCCCTCAACGACCCTCCTTCCCTTCCTCCCTGCTATTGTAAGGTACTACGCTCTTCCCTTGCCCTACCCTCCTTCTCCTCCACTCACTCATCTCTGACCCACTCTCTGTCCCCCTTTCCTACCCCTCCTCCTTTCTCCCCTCCCCTTTACTATCTTCCTTGTTCTTCTCCTCATGTCTTCTTTCCATCCTCCCCTCTACCCTTTCTCATCTCTCCAGCCCTCCCTTCCTTCACTACCCTTTCTCTTCCCTGCCTCCATCACGGTCTCCCACCCGTCCCCTCCCCACCATGCCCCTCCCAGTTTGTTCCAGTACCAGTTTCCTTCACTCACCTTTAGCCTCCTTCCCCAGCCTCGCCTCCACCACCACCACCACCACCATCGCCCCTTCTCTGCCCTTACCTTCACCGCGTGTCACCAATCTCTCTCTCTCTCTCTCTCTCTCTCTCTCTCTCTCTCTCTCTCTCTCTCTCTCTCTCTCTCTCTCATTGTAAGTAAGTTCCAATAATTTTAAGGTAGAGCTACCAAAAAAGAGCCGTAAAGTCTGTGTCGCCTGCAAGTCTCTCTCTCTCTCTCTCTCTCTCTCTCTCTCTCTCTCTCTCTCTCTCTCTCTCTCTCTCTCTCTCTCTCTCTCTCTCTCTCTCTCTCGCCAGCTTGCGTTTCTCACATTTTTTCTTGTTCTTGTTGTATTCTTATTTCCTTCTATTCCAGAAGTTAATATTCCCTTCATTTATTCAACCATTCCTTCTTTCACTCTTCCTTTTTTTCTTTTTTTTTTCCAGCCACTCATACAGTCTCTGTTCACTCGTCCTTTTCTCACATTTCTCCTCTCTCTCTCTCTCTCTCTCTCTCTCTCTCTCTCTCTCTCTCTCTCTCTCTCTCTCTCTCTCTCTCTCTCTTTCCGCGTTCCCCACGGAGGTAGGATTCCTACCTCCATGGCGTTCCCTACCACAGGTGTCATACATTCAGTGGCGTAGCGAACCACACACACACACACACACACACACACACACACACACACAACCAAACCTGTTTTACAGCTATATCAGAAGCAAAACCAAAGTAAAAGATATAATACAATCCATTACGGACGAGGGAATCACTTATACACAAGAGAAAGATATTTGTGAAGCACTAAATAAGACTTTCCAATTAGTTTTTACAGAAGAAAAAAAATTTGAGAGGGACTATGTGGAACACGCATGTCCACACACACTACCAGATATACAAATAACAGAAAAAGTAATACAGGAGGAGTTAAGTAGATTAGACAGAGGAAAAGCAAGTGGTCCTGATAAAGTTTCATGTTGGGTATTACGAGAATGTGCAAAGGAGTTAAGTAAACCATTATTTTTAATTTTCAAGAAATCCTTTAGTCAAGGTAAACTACCTGATATTTGGAAAAAAACAAATATTGTCCCCTTATTCAAGAAAGGAAATAGACAAAATCCACTCAACTACCGACCAGTATCACTGACCAGTGTTGTAAGCAAGGTATTAGAAAAACTTATAAGAAAAGCTTTGGTAAATCATCTAGAAGAACACAGTATGATAACAGAAAGACAGTTTGGTTTCAGAAAAGGAAAATCATGTGTTACTAATCTGTTGAGCTACTATGACAGAGTAACAAACACAATACAGGAAAGGGAAGGATGGGTGGACAGTATCTATTTAGATTTCAAGAAAGCTTTTGACACAGTACCACACCAAAGACTTTCATGGAAACTGTACCATCAAGGAGGAATTCGAGGCAAACTGTTTTGTTGGATGCAAGACTTTCTCATAAAAAGAGAAATGAGGACAGTACTAAGAGGAAACTATTCATCATGGAAAGAAGTGACTAGTGGAGTACCACAGGGTTCAGTGCTGGCACCAATCATGTTTTTAGTGTATATAAATGATATAAACAGTAACACTGGAAATGAGAGCTATCTGAATATGTTTGCAGATGATGCAAAAATACAAAGGAGAATTACTAACACAGACTCTTGTAAAGAGCTACAAGAAGAATTAAATAAACTTCATGAATGGAGTAGTACATGGCAAATGGAATTCAATGTGGACAAGTGTCATGTAATCAAGTTTGGTAAAAGTGGAAAAAGACCTGATTAGGATTATAAGTTAGGAAATAAAACCCTCTACACATCAGAAAGAGAGAAAGACCTAGGTGTGATTATCAATAATAGACTATCTCCGTCTGACCACATCAGCGAGAAGGTACGGAACATGTATACACTGCTTGCAAATATGAGAATAGCATTCACATACATAAATGAAGACATGCTAAGAAGGATAATAACATCATTCATTAGACCAACCCTGGAATATGCATCAGTAGTCTGGAGTCCTCATCTCAAAAAGTATATAGACAAGATTGAAAAAGTTCAAAGGGCTGCTACAAGATGGAAACCAAGCTTAAGGGACCTAAGCTACGAAGAAAGACTAAATAAACTGAATCTACCAGCACTACAGGAGAGAAGGAAAAGAGGTGACATGATAATGCTATATAAGTGCATATCAGGGAAGGAGAAAATAGACATAAATGATTACTTAACATATGGAGACGCATCAGCAAGAGGACACTGCAAAAAACTGCATAAGAAGAGAGGTGATAAAGACGTAAGGAGATTCAGTTTCCCAAACAGAGCAATTGATCAATGGAATGCACTACCGAATGAAATAGTGTGTGCCAAAACAATTCACAAATTTAAGGATATGTACGATAAATATGGTTTAAGACACGGGACAGTACGAGCTTGACTCATTCCTGTAAAGATACAATTAGGTAAGAACAATTAGGTAGGTAAGAACATTTGGTAGACGGGAGTTCGCGCCTCGCTCAGGTTGCGAAAAGTTTCACTGACCAAGTGGGTGGTTACTGTCCCCCTTGAGCAAGGGGACGGGTGTGTGCGTCTGTTAAGGTCGCAGCCTTGCCCTTAGATCGGACTATATGAGCTCTCAGCTCCCTTCCGGGAGGGTAAAAGCTGACGATCACGACCATCAGGTGATCCTGACCGACCCGGTGAATTACACACACACACACACACACACACACACACACACACACACACACACACACACACACAGAACTTCCATCCTATCCTCCCTGTTAGGTCTTGGTGTCACAAATTCTATTAGGTTATGTATACTGAGCTCTTAGCACAGACATCTTCTGTTTATCGTCCACCCCTCATCATACTCACCCTCCTTTCACAACACTTGTCTCTTACGCTCACACACACTTGCACTCATCTTCCTCTCCCTTCTCCCTCTGCCCCCTCGCCGCCACACACATACACCGCTAACCTCTCTCTCTCTCTCTCTCTCACACACACACACACACACACACACACACACACACACACACACACACACACACACACACACACTCTCTCTCTCTCTCTCTCTCTCTCTCTCTCTCTGACATTCAGCTTCCTCCCCTACAACACACACACACACACACACACACACACACACACACTCTCTCTCTCTCTCTCTCTCTGACATTCAGCTTCCTCCCCTACAACACACACACACACACACACACACTCACTCACTCACTCACTCACTCACTCACTCACTCACTCACTCACTCACTCTCTCTCTCTCTCTCTCTCTCTCTCTCTCTCTCTCTCTCTCTCTCTCTCTCTCAGACATTGAGCTTCCTCCTCCACACACACACACACACACACACACACACACACACACACACACACACACACACACACACACACACACACACACACACACACACACACACACACTACTTCCCTTCACATACACTCTCCTCTCCCCCCCAGACATTCACCTTCCTTCCCCCCATATACACATTCTCTCTCTCTCTCTCTCTCCTTCCTTCCTTTATTCCTGCCTTGCTTCCACTTCCATAATATCTGCCCCTTACCCGTCTTTTCCACACCCCTTTGCTATCCCTCTCTTTCTTATTATTTCCTCTGTACCCTCTTCCCTCGACCTATTTCTCATCTCAGCCTCACTCTGCCATATTCTCCATACATTCCATTTTTTCCCCGTCTTCATTTGTTACTCGTAGAAGCATCACTCTGCCATATTCTCCATACATTCCATTTTTTCCCCTTCTTCATTTCTTACTCGTAGAAGCATGAAATATTGCCCTATAAACTGTATGTATGTATGTATTCTTCTGATCTCTTCCTCTTCTCCCTCACTGATCCATACTCTCATCTTAATATTTCCAGCTGTGTCCTCTCCTTTCCTTTCTTCTAATCTCTTCCTCTGCTTTCTCCCTTCCTTTTCACAGTCTTTACCTTTGTGTGCTCACCTTCCATGTATTCCCCTACCCTCCATCACTGTAGCAACCTTT
Source organism: Coenobita brevimanus (assembly GCF_032717465.1). Taxonomy (NCBI): domain Eukaryota; kingdom Metazoa; phylum Arthropoda; class Malacostraca; order Decapoda; family Coenobitidae; genus Coenobita; species Coenobita brevimanus. The sequence continues at coordinate 43,038,763 of NC_137063.1, forward strand.
GTAACCATCCTTGTTTTGTTGTAATTTTATTTTTTCCACCTCCATTATCTGCACCCTCCTCTTCACTTGTCCCGTATCAACTCATATCTCCTGGTTGCTTCTCTCGCCTTCATCCGTTCTCACTGGTGCTTTGACGTCAACCTTAAGACAGTATGAAAGCTAACGTAAACTGCTGCCACATATTTAAAAATGTATGAGTTTGATACTGCATTGATGTTAACTTTATATCATTGCCATGTTATCTCTTGTGTTGTGTATACTAGTGTAATATATAGACTGTAATATGCTTTTTGTTTGTCTGTAAATGGATACAGTACTAGTTTTTACGCTGATGCTGGGAGCTGTTTTTGTCCAGTGCCATGTAATGACTTGTGTAGTCTGTTCAATATGTACTGTATGAAGCTACAGTTATGTCGCAGGATTGCCACATAGAGATGTATTGGCCTTTGACATTTCAGTTATACGGCAAAGATACTTATGCAGTGTTATGTACAGTTTTGAATGTTCACTTGTATCCCTGATTACCTAAGGCACTTTGTGAAGGAGAGGCCCTTGACATTTAAGAGTTATAAGTCAGAGATCAAGGAAGGTGATTATTCAGAACTGAGCAAGTACAGTATTTTGTAATGTTCTGGAATAATAGTCTGGTATCTGAGAATACTTTTTATAGAGAGTTGTTTTATTCACCAGTTTTGTTCTGCATTACTTTTTTATTGATGCAGCTAGAACTTTTTTTTTTACCATTACAATGGAACTGTTGTTAAGGTCTTCTGGATAGGTTACATTAGGGATAATCATACAAAGCCATTATTGAGCTTCATATTGTATTTTCATTGGTATATATGGCCTAGAATGAAAGCATGTGGTCAAGACAGTATGCACAGTCCCACTATATGTTAACTGTCCCTATCATTACAAAAATGTAAATTGGGGTTATGTGACTGATGATAAGAGCAAAGATTTGAGACAGTCATGGTATTCTTAAAACTACTTCAGACTGATAAAAGTACTTTCCAGTTACATAATTGGTATGGGTTTTAGGTTGCTGTTTTCATTTTTTATTTTTACCCAAAATTTTACGGCACAAAAAATTTATTATTGTAGCTCAGATCATAATACAGTAATTAAATATCTGATGCATTGATGCTAAACAAGGTTGAACTCTTACATCTGTCTGTTTGTTGCTTGACCCTCAGCATCAGAGTTCATTAAGGATGTTTGCAAAAAATACTGGTTTACCCCCAGACCTTGTTCACCATTTATCACTACTCTTGTCCTTGAGTATTGCCTTCACTCAATGTGTTCACCTCATGTGCATTTTTCATTTCTTTTCTTTCATATCATTTCCCACATCTCAATACAACTAATACTGAACTATAGTAAGAGTTCATTGATCCAGGCATTTGAATGACAGAATGGATCATCTTGCACTGTTTACATGTATTTGCTTTCACACTTTTTGTTTAATTTATTTATTTTTTTAATAAATCCAAGTGGTGGTCGGGGTTTACTGCTCATCAGTGAAGAAGCCACAAACTCTGTACAGTAATCAAAGTCTCTTTGAGGCAGTTTTAGCAAGTGATCTGACATGAGAGGTCCAACTTTCCTAGCCCCGGCCTCCTATGCTCTGTGTGGGCAAAACAGGATTATATTATATTTTTTTTTTTTTTTTTTTTTTTTTTTTTTTTTTTCCAGTATATATATACAGAACAGAGGAAGGAAAGGCAAATGAAAAAAAAAATAATAATAATAATAATCCTTACACCAGATTACTGGTGTCCTCTGTTCATTAAAAAAAAGAAGAAAAAAAAATCTGTAACAGTTGGAGCTGAACAGCTGTAGGTCGAAGTTTAGGGGGAAACAACTCTGGGGATGTGAGTTCCAAAGAGATGCAGTTTGGGAATAAAATGTTTCTAATAGACGGAAGTTCTGCGGTATGGCAGTGTGACAGTCCAGTCATGAGGGCTTACAGATGCCCTTGTAGCACAGGGGAAGGGATGGAGAGGTGGTATAATGGATGCATTTGACATAAAAGCACAGTATCTGTAAAATAATGCAAGGGAGACAACATTCTTTCATACCTGTATGGGAGGTAGTTTATTTGTAATAGCAGGGTTATTAATAATTCTAACAGCTTTCTTCAGAATTTTGTCTGGTTGTTTTAGTGCAACATCCCCACATTCACTTCACAACGGTGAGCAGTATTCCAGCTGAGAGTGCACATGACTGCCATAAACAGTAATCACCTGCTTATCAGTGAAGAAGCCACAAACTCTGTACAATAATCAAAGTCTCTCTGAGGCAGTTTTAGCAAGTGATTTGACATGAGAGGTCCAGCTAAGGTCATTGTTAAGTGAAACACCGAAAATTTCAATACTTTCGGAGACAGAAATATTTGTAGTATTGAAGGTAATAATGGAATGTGGCAGTATCTGTCTGTTAGTAAATTGTATGTATTTGGCTTTACTAGCATTAATTGAGGCAAGGTTATTTTGTACCCATTCAGTGATTTTGGATGAGTCTTGATTTATGGAGATGGCTGTACTGAGTTGTAAGTTGTAAGTGTAAGTGTGAATGAACTGTGAAGTGTTGAGTCATCTGCATGTGAATGGATGGGCTTATGGGTGACAGATAAGAGATCATTCATATGAATTAGGAATAGGGTTGGAGCCAGAACTGATACTTGTGACACACCAGCATTAATTGAGTGGAAATTGGAGTGTACATCATCCACTTTTACTCTTATCTTTCTGTTGCCGAGATGTGAGGATACCAGAGGAAAAAATGACGTTAGTCTATAGCAAGGGAGTTTGGGTAGCAGTGAACGGTGCCACATTCTGTCAAAAGCTTTAAAAATATCAAGGGCTACTGCATGATTTTCTCCTTGTTGTTCAGTTGGTTGATGGGTGGTGTGAGTCAGGAGATCAAGTGTATCAATGGTGGATCTTTTGTGGCAAAAACCATACTGTCTATCACTAATTAAGTTACTGGATTCAAGATGTTTAACTATGTGCTTGTTTAATACGATTTCAAATACTTTACCAAGAGAAGATGTGATAGCTGTTGGTCTGTAATCAGAGGGGTCAGAGGAACTTCCTTTCTTTGAAATTGGGTGGATACCGTACTGGCTTCTTTCCAAGAATTAGGGAATGAAGAAGTACGTATGTATAGTACTGAATAATTTGGCTAGAACGGAAGCAAGTTCTGGGGAGTTCTTTTTGAAACAATTGGAGGAATTTCACATGGGCCAGGAGGTATAGCTAGACTCTGGTATGCAAAATACACTCATCATATTGCTGACTTCACAGTTAATATTTTGTTAACTTTCTTAACTACAATACCAAGTTAGTGCCAGTTGCAGTGATTATTAAAACCCGGAGCAGAATTTTTTTTTTTTTCTAATATATTTATTGAACAGCACATTCAGTATGAAGTACAATATTAGTGAAACATCAGGCCAAGAAGGAGGTGCAAGAATTTGGTTAAGCTTTTACCATAGGTACAGTATAAAAGTACTGTTGAATCTGGATTAGGTTATGTGGAAGTTTTTTATTGTAGTCTAATATGTGTTCATGTAGCTGAATAGACAGTTTAGGATTTTGATATAATTATACTCCTTTAGCAATCAAATTTAGTCCTCTAGCAACCAGTTTTTAGAGACATTTATAATCCCAGAGATAAGCCAGTATCTGTTCAAGTGTATACCATCAGCAGTTGAGGTCCAGTAGTAGTACTCTACGTAGATAAGATAGAGAGGGTTCTCAAGGATCCACGAGCTGTTAGCACAGTATAGTGCATTATCTTCTGCATCTATATAGCTGTCATACCCACTGTTGATGATTGTGTCCAGAATAGGCTGGAGAAGGAAGGTCGAGTTAAGGCTGTAATAAAGGACTGTATGAGCACCAGTACAGTATTGGCATAACGGTGCTGGAGAGTACACCTTCATGCAGTGACACTGATATAACCAAGTGCCTAGTTATACAAACATTTCTCAACTTGCTTTCTATCCCCAGGATGGTGGAGTGCAGGAAAAGGGCAGCTTCAGCCTGCAGTTCACTGGGTTCACATTCAGATAAGCCGTAGGCCACAACAACAGTTGGTAATAATCCATCCATCCATCATCCAATCCTACATTGCCCCATGAGGAGCGTAGGTGCCCAGGGCTAGGCAGTTGGTCCTGACATTTAAGATGAGAGTGACCAGCCTCACTCATCACTGAGTGGCATTACGTGAGCAATAAACCCCAACCACCCCTTGGATGTAAACCTTATCCGGCTCAATCCCACTGGAGTGCAATAATTAGCCACTAAACCACCAGGCCCCAAAATTTGGTTATACGGTTACCACCCAGCGTAGTAAATGGTTTCCTGGTGTTCAGGAAACCATTTGGCTTGTCACTCAGTGTAGTCACCCACAGACAGAAGGAAGAGGAAAGAATGAAGGAAGAAAGACGGAAGAGGGAGTGTAAAGTCACCCGTAGGAAGAAGGATGAGGAAAGACTGAAGGAAAGAAAGATAGGAGAGGATGGAAGGAGAGAAGGATGGAGGAGAGGAAAGGGCAGACACCCGTGAGGCGGCCTGCAGTCCTGATGGACCCAGGTTCGAATACTGGCTGGGGCAGAGAACAGTTTAAGGATTTGAATTTCATAAAAGCAGACTTTCCTGATCTACCAGATGACCCGCCGACATGTCATAAAAGTACCCCCGCTAATACCAGTACACCAGTCCTGTATGAGACAGCCCTAGCATGTATTCAATATGGACGGTGGGTGTTAGCGCCGAAGTGGTGACATGTTGAGAGATGTATGGTATGTAGGAGGACTACTGGGCCTTGAAAGCAGGCTGTGAAGCCTATGCCCAGAGTCTCACACACACACACACACACACACACACACACACACACACACACACACACACACACACACACACACACACACACACACACACACACACACACACACACACACACACACACACACACAAAACTGCATCAAGTGAGTGGATGGTGAGTGCCCCCACCTACCTCAAACTGGTAATAATAATAATAATAATAATAATAATTATTATTATTATTATTATTATTATTATACTGTAATATGGCCTTTTGATTCTCAAAAGCACCAGTTCTTCCATAGAGAATTCATTAGTGCTCGACACACATATACTGTACATTATTTCTACAATTACAAGAATTGTGACATCTTTCATATACAATACAATATCATCAGTAAAAAAAATTTGAAAGTGGCAATAATTAAACCCTATACTGTAATCATCTGTCATAGTACCTCACTCCAGGTTGTAGCATTTTGAAAAAAGAAAGGCTTTCATCTGTCTCTTAAAGGATTCAGCAAAAGAGAGTTGTCTCATGGACAATGGCAATCTTTTGAATAATCTAGGGGCTCTATACACAAAAGAATGAACAGAGAAAGATGACTGGTGAATGGCTTCTGCTTCGTCAAGACTTAAAGAATCATCTTCATTATGTAACATCACACCTGGGCATGCTGATGGGAGTTTTAACAATTCAGCAAGATACTTCGGTTCACCAAAATTAAGAACCTTGAACGTAATAAGACTCAGTTTAATTTCAGTTCTAGCCTTTACTGGTAACCAAAGAAGCTCAATTAGGAATGGTGTAGTTGAGGTTCTCAGAGGGAGACCAAATGTAAGCCATGCTTCCCCGTTCAACACAGACTGAACTTTTGTTAGTACATTATTTAGAAGACCAACCCACAGTGAATTACAATAATCAGCACAAGACAAGACCACTGCATGGACCAATGTTAAGAGGTAACGTCTGTTCAGGATTATTATCACAGTACAGATTTCTGATATGCAAGTTACACCCTCTGACAACTTGATTTATATGTTCTTTGTAATTTAACTTTGAATTAAAATAAACACCCAGATTTCGAACAAAAGTGACTGGATGAAGCTGTGACAAGCCGATATTCGAAGCCAGGACATTATCAGTGTTGTCACCCCTTCTGTTTCCTCTGATGATGATGATCTCAGTTTTACCCTCATTCAGTACATGTGTCCTCCTAGCCATCCAGATCTTAATATCAGACAGTAGAGATTCAAGCCTAGTCTTAGGATTGTTGATATCTGACATCTTAACGTAGAGCTGGGTGTTAGCATAAAAATGATAAGACATGTTGTGAGCATCGAGTAAAGACAATAAACTACTTGTGTAGATAGTAAATAGAATTGGACCCAAAACTGATCCTTGAGAGACTCCTAATGGAAGGGGAGCAGAATCAGAGCTAGCGTAATCAGCAACCACTCTCTGAGATCTGTGCGACAGATACGACTTAAGGAGCAAAAGAACATTATCACAAACGCCATAAAAATACAGATCATTCAACAAAAGTTTATGATCTTCTGTATCAGAAGCTACAGACATCCATTTCTCCTTAAAGGATATTTCAGTATTCACCACCACCTCTGGCTCTCCTCTCCTTTCACTGGTCCACCTGGTTTACAAGCCTACATCTTTTCTATCCTTAGTGACCTAGAGCAGCTTGTACAGCACCCTACCCGCATCCCTAACCGCCTTGGAGAGAGCTCCGACATACTTGACCTCTTCCTTACAACTAATCCTTCTGCTTACACTGTTATTCTTTCCTCTCCATTGGGCTCCTCCGAACATAACCTTATTACCTTAACCTGTCCTATCGATCCGATACGGCCTGTGGACCCTCCAAAGAAACGGCGGTTGTGGCACTTTGGAGCTGCTGCTTGGGAGGCCCTTGTGCAGTACTTCTTTGACTTTCCGTGGAATGATTATTGCTTCCATGGCTGGGAGCCATCTGAGTGTGCCGTACGCATTACGGAGGTTATTCTCGTGCATGGAAGCATACATTCCCTTCTCTTTATCCTTTGACTAATGCAAGAAAGCCTTGGTTTAATCACGCTTGTTCTAATGCTGTCCACAACAAGGAGAGGACTTATAAAAGGTACAGGAGCCAACCCACTCATGAATCACATCTTTTTTTATATTTCTTCCTGGAATCATGCTAAGTCTGTTCTTCACTCTGCTGAAAATCAATCCATACTAAATACTCTTAACTTTCCAACTCAAATTCTTCCCACTTCTTCTGGCACCTTGCCAAAAACCTTTCTAACAACTGTACCTCATCATCCTTCCTTCTTTTTATCGACTCTGATGGCTCTGTAGCTGTTTCTTCTACTGATAAAGCAGATCTCTCTGCTCAGACTTTCACCTCCAGTATCACCTTAGACAGTTCCGGTGCTGTTCCTCCATCACTTCCCATCTCTGACTTTTTCATGGCTGACATAAATTTTTTCATCTAATGTATTTTTTGTCATCACTGGCCTCAATACTAACAAGGCATATGGGCCTGATGGAGTCTCTCCTGTTGTCCTCAAGAACTGTGCTTCTGTGCTTACACCTTGCATAGGTAAACTCTTTCGCCTTTGTCTATCAACTTGTACCTTTCCTTTTTGCTGGAAGTTTGCACTCGTTCAGCCAGTCTCAAAGAAAGGTGACCATTCCCAACACTGCAACTATCGCCCAATTGCTTTAACATCCTGTATGTCAAAAGTTTTTGAATCTGTTCTTAACAGAAAAATTTTAAAGCATCTTTCCTGTCATAACCTTCTTTTTGATCGTCAGTATGGGTTCTGTCAGGGACGCTCCACAGGCGATCTTCTCACCTACCTTTCTGACTCCTGGTATTCCTCCTTTCAGGACTTTGGCAAAAGTTTTGCCATTGCACTTGACATCTCAAAGGCTTTCAGTTGAGTCTGGCATAAATCTTTATTTCCAAACTGCCCTCTTACAGTTTCTATCCTTCTATCTGTGACTTCATCTATAGCTTCCTTTCTGGTCATTCTGTAGCTGCTGTTGTAGATGGCCATCGTTCTTCTCGTAGATCTATCAACAGTGGTGTTCCTCAGGGCTCAGCCCTATCACCAACTCTCTTCCATTTATTCATCAATGACCTCTTAAGCTGTACATCTAACCCTATCCACTCATACGCTGATGATTCCACCCTTCACCTTTCCATTCAGTTCTCGCAGCGTTCATCTCAGCATTTACTTCAACAAACAAGGGATGAGGCTATGGCACACCTATTGTCTGACTTGGCTTGTATCTCTGACTGGGGTAAAAGTAATCTTGCTGTTTTTAATGCATCAAAGACAGTTCTTACAACTATCAGCCCGACAAAATCTTCTGCAGGAGTACCCACTAATGTTTAATAATATTCATCTTAATCCTGCATCATCCGTAAACATACTTGGGGTTTCATTCCCTCAGGACTTATCTTTGAAAGATCATATTACATCTCTTGTAAAATCTACTTCCAAGGGATTAGGTGTGCTAAGCTGACTGTGTACTGTCTTTACCCCTGCACAGTTGTTGACTTTATATACGGGTTTTATTCGCCCCTGTGTAAAGTACAACTCTCTTGTGTGGGGAGGCTCCCCACATACAGCTCTTCTCAATAGGGTGGAGTCAAAGGCTTTTTGTCTCATTAATTCTCCTCCTCATACTGGCTCTCTTCATCCTCTGTCTCTTCATCGCACTGTTGCATCTTTATCTCTTTTCTGTCGTTACTTCAATGGTCAGTGCTCCTCTGAACTGTCTGCTTTCAGCTCTCCACCCCTGTGATGGGCGCATAGCACCTATCTAACAACAAACTCACATCCCTTTTCTTTCGAGCTCTCAAATGCAAGAGTTAACTGTTACATCCAGTTCTTCATTTATGCAACAAATCAACTCTGGAACTGTCTCCCTCCATCTGTATTTCCTACTTCCTGTGATCTCCAGACTTTCAAACGCAGTGTGTCCAGGCATCTCGAAATGAATGGATCTTGAATTTGGCTCTCTTTTGTAAAGTTTTGTTTTTTCTTGGAAGGAACGGTTTGTTGGCTCGTGGCCTTTGGTTCCTTCTTCCTTGCATTAAAAAAGAATAAAAAATCCAACAGAACTAGGAGAGAGGAGATCCCACCACAGGTGTTTGCCACCAAGTCACCATGAATTCTTGCTGATGCAGTTTCAGTTGAATGGTATTTTCTGTATGCTGATTGAATAACAGGAAAAACTCTGTTATATTTCAGTAATGGTAAGAGTTCATCAAGTATGGCACATTCAGTGATCTTGGATAAGAAAGATAGGTCAGAGACAGGACCATAATTTGTCATGGTTGGGGCAAACTTAGATTGTCTGGACATTGCTGCTCCCCACCCTGCCCTTAGGTGGGAACGGAGGTCTGGATATGATGGATGAGTGTGTGAGGAAGAGAGGTATGGAAGTCGGTGATGCTAGGGAACTGACAAGAGATTGAGCTGGCTGAATAAATATTGTGAGGAGAAGTGCATGATCAGGGATTTGACATCCCATCTTAAAGTGACAGCAATCTGATTGACTCTATCGGATATGTTTATTTGAAGCTACAGAACGTGGTGAATGTTTGTGGCGTATCCGATAGAACCAGGATTCCGGGGACTGGAATGATGAGTGAATGGAAGCGTGGCTTATTGGATTGGGCAAAATTGGGCTGTCTGGACATTGCTACACCTCACCCTGCCTTAGGGTGGGAAAGGAGTTCCGGATGATGATGATGATGATGATGATGATGATGATGACTACATACTTTGGGACTGTGAAAGCTAGCGTGATAAGGAGCTAAAATATTTGGAGCTGAGCTTATGATGAAGGTATATTATTGTATGCTGCATTTCATTATCATATCTTACGCAGTTGTGCTTACCATCATTACAGTTGAAGAGAGCATTTATCTTTGCTTGACTTGTTTTGTGTCAATATAAAATCTTTGATTTTTGTCTGTTGATTTTATTTGCTCCAGTAGATTGGCACCTGGAAGTTGTTTTGTTGTCTTAACCACGTTCTTGTGAATGGTGTGAGCTTGAAGTGAAGTGGAGTGAACCAGTTTCATTGAACCTTTAGTCATAGAATCCAGCACGTTAACACCTTCAAAACCTTCTTGTGATATGTTTTGATTACATATTGACTTAGTCTCTGCATTTTTAAGCTGATGCTGAAGTCTTAGGATGTTTATATCATTTGTTGCAAGGAGTGGTAAATATAATTGTGGATGTAAGTAGGAATCAGAGTGATGTGATGGGGATGCTGCAGAGCTTGAAACAATGTTGTGGATTTCTGCAGTAACTGAAATCCAGGTTAAAGCTTCCATTTTCTGTTAAACATACTCCCTGTTGTCACATTTTGTTCTGCACTAAATATCTTGAAGGAATGCTGTGTGTTCCCACCAACAGGTAAGTGAAGAATAAGTTCCCTTGGCTATGTAGGGAACTATGCTATAGATATAACGAAAGACATCATTACGACAGGTTCATAGCAGATAAAGGCTGCCTCTACCCTGTCAACCTAGGGTAGTGTGTTAATCACACAATTATTATCTTTAATGGTTTCCTGGTGACACAAGAGAGAGAGAGGTTTATTGATGTGAGCAAAGTAAAAGATGCTCTCTAATATTATAGCTTTCTTAACCCCAAACCGCCGGCTAATGTGTATAGCAGTCACGATTTTGGGCGCGGAGCAACACCGGTTGATATGTATAGCCGCACCGTCTTCCCACTACTCTTTGAATTTTAACTTATCCTTGCTCATCAATGGGACCACCTAGAGACGTGGGGATATTTTGATTTGAAAGTGGAAGAGTTGGTGATTCTTATGTATCTTTAATTTTTTCTCTAGCTGTTATAGTTTGGCAGATATTAAGGTTTGAAATAAGGGTATTTTTTTCCGTCAAGGATATCCCCCGTTTGGAGGAGCATGCAACATCGGAAAACCCCCAGTGTGTAGGGGTTAACTGTCTGTCGTTGGCATAATTTCATAGAGGCCTGTAATATGAAAGGTGATAAGATGTGGTCTCATATGACAACACTGTGCCTAAATTTAGTTGTATGGTGTGAGAATTATATCTGTCTATCTATTGCCAGATGCCTTCATTCTGTAAGGGGTGGCCACAAACAAATCACTTCCATGTCACCCTGTCCCCTGCCATTTCACTGCCTACCCCTCAGTTCACGCACACATCTCTCATATACTTTCCCACTCCATCCCTTCATCTCATCCTCGGCCTCCTCCTCCCACTCCCCCTGTCCACCTCACTCACATACATTCTCTTCATTAGTTTCGCTCTCCATCCTCTCCATGTGGCCAAACTGTTTCAGTGTATTTCTCCTAACACTTTCTCTCACGTCCAAATCCACACCGCAACGCTCCTTCACTTCCTCATTTGTCAGTCTGTCTCTCCATGTAACTCCGTATGCTCCTCTCAAATAACTCATTTCCACTGCTCTTACTCTTGACTTCTGTCCTTCCAATAAGGTCCCAGCTTTGCTTCCATACATTAGAGCTGCTGTCCTAATACTGTCATGCAGCATTTATTTATTTTTTTTATTTTTTTTTTTCTCCCATGCTCACTTCCATATTTTTTATCACTGCTTTCTAAGAACCAGGAACCTTTCTTCCTATTTGTACCCTTTCAAGCACTTCTTCCTCCAAACTTCCATCCTTGCCCATCACATTACCCAAGTACTTAAATGCACTCACATTTTCCTTTTCCTTATCATCCAACCTCACTGTACATTCAGCGACTTCATTTCTCTCGAAGACCATATCTTTATTCTTCCCTACATTCACCTTTAGATTCTGTTTTTTATGCACTCTCTCAGACTCATTAACCAAGCCCTGTTGTTCCCCTTCATCTTCACTTAACAAAACAGTATCATTTGCAAACAACATAGGAAGTTTCCAAACACTGCCTTCTCTCATGAGGGCCACTCCAACATCCATTGCTCTACCTTGCATCTCCTTTATAGCCCCATCCATATACACACTCAACAACCATGGAGACATGACACATCTGTGTTTCAATCCAACATTCAAATAGAAAAATTCACTCAGTTCTCTATCCACATGCACTGCAGCCTTAGTACTGTCGTACATACTTTTCACGGCATTCAGCAACTTCCCACGTACTCCATATATTCTTAGTATTTTCCACATTCTTCTTCTGTCCACTGTCATTTGCTTTCTGCAATCCATGAAGGCCACATATAACTTCCTTCCCTTCTCTAGAAGGGATCTACACAACCTCCTCCCTTCCTTAAACCTCCCTGTTCTTTGTTAACTAATTCCCTAACTCTGTCAGTAAGTATCCTACCGTATACTTATCCTGTTACACTGAGAAGACAAATGCCCTTATGATTACCACACACTTCTTTTTCCTCCTTTTCTTTTGTACAGGGGAGTAATTATACTTGGCTTCCAGTCCTCCGGGACTCTGCCTTCCTCCCAGGCCAATCTGCACATATTCCTTATCCATTCTGCTACCATATCTCCTCCATGCTTCATCATTTCACCACACACCCCATCAATTCTTGGGGCTTCCTTCATTGCCTCCACAGCTTCCATCCTGCTGATCACTTCCTCTTATCTCACCATCCTCCTTCTCCCAGCCATTCCCCAACCACTTATACTCGCATTACTTTCAGTGAGGAGTAGACTGTAGCACCAGTCGAGCAGGGCAGTACTCCCGAGGTGGATGGAAAGCTGATGACAGGGAGTGCTGGAGCTCCCGTTTCATCAGCCCTCAGGACTAGTTCCTGACCATCCCCCTTTGCTGAACTTTTTCAGTGTCTCAGTTACACAGAGAGTAGGCCAGCATGCTCTCCAGTACAAATTTCTCTAACTATCTTCACCAAACTACATGCACAGTACACACTACACTTCCTATTCAAAATTCACCAAAAATGGCGTCAATTCACCCAGCCTCGGAGTCCCCAGGGGGGAGGATCATAAATGCCCCCACCATCTGCCCCTCTCCCGGTGACGACTCGAGGTGCCTGGAACCACTGTCTGACTCTCTTCTTCTTCATTTCTGCAACATTCGCGGCCTTTCATCTAACTTTCGCTCTGTTGAGCACCACCTCTCCTCCTCTAAACCTCACCTTCTTTTTCTAACAGAGACTCAGCTGTCTGAGGCAACTGACAGCAAACCCTTTTCTGTATCCTCCTACTTTCTCTTTACTCATTTCAAAGCCAAAGGTGGCTGTTGTGTATACATACGCAACGACTTATCTTGCTCTCATGTTCCTGAATTTGATTCTTCTGAATTCTCCACACTCTGGCTTCGGCTTTCCTGTCATTATCAGACTAAATATATCTGTGCTGTTTACTTATCCCCTAATTCTACTGACTATCAAAAATTCTTCGACTATCTTACTTCTACGATGGAACACATTCTGTCCATTTCTCCTTTCTCTGAAATCTCCATTCTTGGAGATTTCAATGTTCACCACCACCTTTGGCTCTCCTCTCCTTTCACGGATCCACCTGGTGAACAAGCCTACATCTTTTCTATCCTTAATGACCTAGAGCAGCTTGTACAGCACCCTACCCGTATCCCTGACCGCCTTGGAGAGAGCTCCAACATACTTGACCTCTTCCTCACAACTAATCCTTCTGCTTACTCTGTTAATCTTTTCTCTCCGTTGGGCTCCTCCGATCACAACCTTATTACCTTAACCTGTCCTATCACTCCGGTACGGCCTGTGGACCCTCCAGGGAAACGTCGTCTGTGGCATTTTGGAGCCGCGGACTGGGAGGTCCTCAGGCAGTACTTCTTTGATTTTCCCTGGAATGATTATTGCTTCCATGGCCGTGAGCCATCTGAGTGTGCCTTGCGCATTACGGAGGTTATTCTCTCGGGCATGGAAGCATACATTCCTTTCTCATATCCTTTGACTAACACAAGAAAGCCTTGGTTTAATCACGCTTGTTCTAATGCTGTCCGCAACAAGGAGAAGGCCTACAAAAGGTACCGGAACCAACCCACCCCTGAATCACATAATCTTTACGTCTCTGCCCGGAATCGTGCTAAGTCTGTTCTTCGCTCTACTAAAAATAATTTCATCCATACTAAATGCTCTCAACTCTCCAACTCGAATTCTTCCCGCTCCTTCTGGCACCTTGCCAAAAATCTTTCTAACAACTTTACCTCATCATCCTTCCCTCCTCTTTTCTACTCTGATGGTTCTGTAGCTATTTCTTCTACTGATAAAGCAGATCTCTTCGCACAGACTTTCTCCTCCAATTCCACCTTAGACGATTCCGGTGCTGTTCCTCCATCACTTCCCTCCTCTGACTTCCTCATGGCTGACATTAAAATTTCTTCAGTTGATGTATTTTCTGCCATCACTGGCCTCAGTACTAACAAGGCATATGGGCCTGATGGGGTCCCTCCTGTTGTTCTCAAGAACTGTGCTTCTGTGCTTACACCCTGCCTAGGCAAACTATTTCGCCTTTGTCTGTCAACTGGTACCTTTCCTTCTTGCTGGAAGTTTGCTCTCATTCAGCCAGTCCCAAAGAAGGGTGACCACTCCCAACCCTCCAACTGTCGTCCAATTGCTTTAACGTCCTGTATTTCAAAAGTTTTCAAGTCAATTCTTAATACAAAAATTTTAAGACATCTTTCCTATCACAACCTTCTTTCCGATCGTCAGTATGGGTTCCGTCAGGGACGCTCCACTGGCGATCTTCTCACCTACCTTTCAGACTCCTGGTCATCCTCCTTTTGGGACTTTGGCGAAAGCTTTGCCATTGCACTTGACATCTCAAAGGCTTTCGATCGAGTCTGGCATAAATCTTTAATTTCCAAACTGCCCTCCTACGGTTTCTATCCTTCTATCTGTGCCTTCATCGCTAGCTTCCTTTCTGGTCGTTCTATAGCTGCTGTTGTAGACGGCCATCGTTCTTCTCCTAGATCTATCAACAGTGGTGTTCCTCAGGGCTCTGTCCTATCACCAACTCTCTTCCTTTTATTCATCAATGATCTTCTAAGCTGTACATCTAACCCTATCCACTCATACGCTGATGACTCCACCCTTCACCTTTCCATTCGGTTCCCGCAACGCCCATCTCAACAGTTACTTCAAGAAACAAGGGATGAGGCTATGGCACACCTAATGTCTGACTTGGCTCATGTCTCTGACTGGGGTAAAAATAATATGGTTGTTTTTAATGCATCTAAGACTCAGTTCTTACACCTATCAACCCGACAATATCTTCCACAGGTATACCCACTAATATTTAATAATATTCAGCTTAATCCTGCATCATCCTTGAATATGCTTGGGGTTTCATTTACTCGGGACTTATCATGGAAAGATCATATTACATCTCTTGTAAAATCTGCTTCCAAGAGATTGGGTGTGCTAAGCCAACTCCACTCTTTCTTTACCCCTGCATAATTGTTGACTCTATACAGGGGTTTTATCCGCCCCTGTGTGGAGTAAAACTCTCATGTGTGGGGAGACTCCCCACATACAGCTCTTCTCAATAGGGTGGAGTCAAAGGCTTTTCGTCTCATTAACTCTCCTCCTCTTACTGACTCCCTTCAACCTCTGTCTCTTCGCCGCACTGTTGCATCTTTATCTCTTTTCTATCGCTACTTTAATGGTCACTGCTCCTCTGAACTGTCTGCTTGCATTCCTCCACCTCTACGACGGGCGCGTAGCACCCGTCTGGCAGTAAACTCTCATCCCTTTTCTGTCCAGCTCTCTAATGCAAGAGTTAACCGTTACTCCTAGTCTTTCATTTATGCAACAGGTCAGCTCTGGAACTGTCTCCCTCTGTCTGTATTTCCTGCTGCCTATGATCTCCAGTCTTTCAGACGTAGTGTGTCCAGGCATCTCAAAATGATCGGATCTTGAATTTGGCTCTCTATTGTATTTTGTTTTTCTCTTGGAGGGAACTGTTACTGCGGGCTCATGGCCTTTGGTTCCTTCTTCCTCGCATAAAAAAAAAAAAAAAAAAAGTTTCAGTGTTGAATAGTTTTTTTAAGTGTTCTCTTCATCTGCTCACTACTTCTTCCTTCTCCACTATCAATCCACCATTTTTATCTTTCATGTCCCTACTAACTTCTGTATCACCCTAACTGTCTTCACTTCCTTCCAGAACATTTTCGTAGTCTCTCCACTTTACACTTAAATTCCTTCCAAGTTCCTCATCCACTCTCTTTTTACTCTCTCTCGTTTGCTAACCTTTGTACCTTTTTCTTCTCTACAGATAACTCATCCATCTCAGAACTTCCTCTATGCCTCTGGTTCCCATCCACTCACTGTATGCTTTCTTCTTATGCACCACAGTTTGCCTCGCCTCTTCATTCCACCATTCGGTTCCTTGCATCCCCTTTCGTCTGCTCTTCACCCCACACACCGCCTCACGTGCTGCACAGATTTCTTCTGTGAAAATCTTGCACGCATCTTCCACCTCCCTCATCTGCATGAAATCATATTAACTTAGTTGCTTCTCCACTTCTCTCTTGTATTGTACCTTTTTTCTGTCCTCTTGCAACCTTTCTACCCTCCTTGTATGAACTGCTTCCTGCAGTCCTTCCCTCCTTCTGTTCCTCCTTTGCACTTGAACCTTGACTTTCACCACCACCAAGTGATCAGAAAGTCCACCCCCAAACCTCTGTATGCTCTTGCATCCATTACATACCTTCTCATTCGGTCATCCTCGCACAACCTGTCAGTCATTGCCTTCCATTTTCAGTTCACCACCCACCCTTTTCATCACTCACCACATATACCTGTGGATCATTTTGTGCTTAAAGAGGATATTGGCTATCTCTAACCCCCTCCCCGCACAAATGTTCAATAGAGTACCGCCATTTTCATCCACTTACGCAGGCACACCTCATTCACCAACTACTCCATCCACCTTCCCATTCCCTACTTTTCATTCATATCTCCAATCAAAAACACTCTTTCATTCTTCTCAAACTTTTCCATGCAAGCTTCCACATTTGCCCAGAAGTCTTCTTTCACTCTGCTTCTGTGATCTTGCTTTGGCATATACACACAATCGCCCACGTTTGTATTACCACTTTCAACCTTACCTGCACAATCCTTGAACCAACTGATCCACACTTTCTTATATTGCACTTTATTCTCCTTCCATTTCTTGCACACAACAATACATACACCCTTTCTTGCTCTCTCATTCTCAGTTACTCCCACTTACATCCCGTCCATACTCCCACTCTCTCACACTCTCACCTCTCCATTTAGTCTGTTATGCCTCGTATGTCCACTTTTGGCCCTCAAACACCAGGACAATCTCACTCTCTTTCACCTCATTTATCACACCCCTTACATTCTATGTTGCAATCTGTACCAAGTCTTTTGTTTGGTCTTGGTCATCGCCCGTTAGTCTGTCCTGATCCAAGGCTTCTTGTCTGTATTTTTTGTTAGTTGTTTTCTGGAGAGGGGCACTGACCTTCCGCCAACCCACTTGTTGACATGTAGAGAACACATGTTGGTTGGCTGTTACCACCCAGTGTATTAAATGATTTCCAGGTTTACAGGAAATCACTTGGCTTGTCACTCAGTGTAGAGTTACCTGAAATAGAGTACCACTACACTGAGTTAGTGGATGTGAGAATTAGAATGAGGATAGTGGTGGCCTGAAGTGAATATCTTAATTTTTGTATTACAGTACTAATGTTATGTGTAAAAAGAAAGTTCCATAAAGTATATACCGCAAGAGTGTATTGTGTCAGTGGAGTGTTTCATGAAATCTGTTTCAGAATTGTGTCCACTGTGCACATTAATGAGGATACTGAAATTTAATGAATGTACAGATCAAGCTTCATATTTTAGCGATTCTTTAAAGGTTTATTAATCATGTGGAGTCTCTCTGTTTTTTCCATAAGTTCCCATTACCTCAACTAGTTTATTAGAAGGATGGTAGTTGAGTGATGTGAAGTGACAGCTGGGGTGGAGGTTAGGTCCTGTGTACATCATTTCATGTCCCTAAGAGTAATGGCTGGTAATAGGTCTGAGTGGAGAGTGTAGAGAGAGGCCTTGACCTGCAGTTAACAAATGCTGCCTGTAGACAATAATGTTTGTGTTACTGCAGTGCATTTCACTCACTTGATGGAGTGCTGCCTACTTCTTCCTTAGCCTTTATCATTCTTTTTCTGTGCCTGCCCTCCTCTCTTCCTATATCTTCCATCTTTCCTGTCACTTCTTATTGATTTTCTTTCCTTTACAGGTGGCTTTCATTGAGTGACAAGCCAAATGGTTTCCTGTAAGCCAAGAAACCATTTGCAATGCTGGATGGTAACCATATGACTAACCCATACGTGCTCCCTACATGTCAACAAGTGGGTTGGTGGAGGGCTGGTGCCCCTCCCCGTAAAACCAATAACTCAAAGTCAAATGGCCACCCCTTCCGGGATTATGGCGTCTGGCAATAGATAGATAGATAGTATTTGTTATGTAATACAGTAGTTAGGTCTGTAACAGCATCCATTTAAATACTTGTACACCTGTATTTATCAGACTGAAATTATATTTAGCATTTTGTATCATATTATGCAGTAGTGTCATATGTTTGGTTGTTTATATTATTATTTATTTATTTACTGGCATACCACGTTGAGTACACCGCTTCCCGTCCGATCAGCGAAGTTAAGCAACGTTGGGTCTGGTTAGTACTTGGATGGGTGACCGCCTGGGAACACCAGATGCTGTTGGCATCCCTACTTGTCAAGTGGGGTTGGTGGAGGATTAGTGCCCCTCCCTGTAAAAACAATTAACTCTAAGCCCTTGGCCACCCCGTGTGGGATATATGGCGTCTGGCAATGAATGAATGAAAATTTATTTACTTTTACCATTATTGTACAAAGAAAGTTCTGTGGGGTATATATGACTTTTAGATTACAGTGTAGTATTGTACAAATATTCAGCTGTATGTGATTATATATATATATATATATATTATACAATATAGCATTTTATTACCATCAGTGAAGGAGTGCTGTTTGGGATGGGCAACCCGTTGTTGGACATCTGTGCCAACACAAGCGAAGATTTCCTTGCCAAGTATGACCTGGATGCCAATAATGCCATCCTGGCTGAGGAAAAACACCAACCCATGTACAAAGAAATGGCTGCTATGGATAATGTGGAGTACATTGCTGGGGGTGCAACACAGAACACCATGAGAGTTGCACAGGTAAGGGGGATTGACATGGAAATTAGCCTAATGTACAGGCATACCCCGATATCCAGAGTCCCAATAACTGAACACTAGCTACACCAAACAAAGAAATTGGGAAACATTCCCACACTCCAAACGTCTATTGATTCGCTAGTCTGAACACTTCGCTGCTCCCTAGGTTTGAAATGAATGCATTCAAATGTGGATGTGGTGGTTTGCACAGCTCTCCCTGTCCTCCCGCCATCCCCTCGCTTTTTCTCCCCATCTCCAGTCCTCCATCTCTCCTCCATCTCCACCACACTCAGTGCTGCCAGGCCTGTTTTCCTCCCCATCCCCCTGCCTTTCCCCACCTCCACTTAGTGCACTGCAGACCTGGCCTGCGTTCATCCACTCTCTCTGTGTCTGTTGCCCTGAATGCATCTCAGCACTGCACCTCCAACCACCTTACCTTCCTCCATCACCACGTGCAGCACCATCATCACCACCACTTTTCCAAAATATTCAGCTTCAACTTCTGCCCAGCCTGCCACCAGGAAGCCCCACAAGCCCACCACCTTGGCACTGAAGTTGGATGTTGTTCGGCATCTTGAGGCAGGAGATGGCCTCGCCAAGATCAGTCAAGGCCTTTTTCGTTTGTCATCAATAAATTTCCATAACATGTTTGTAAGTGATGTTTGATGACCCATTTTTTAGCAGTACTATTGTTTATGAGGACAATAACATTACCTATGGCGTTTCTATGTCAGTGTCTTTTGATTTGAGTAAGGTATATGAGAGTTCAGGTTTGGGCATGGAATGCATCTCTGGCTGTTTTTCAGTATCTTATGGGGAAAATTGCTTCATTATCCAGCAATTCACTGTCCAAACACTCCCACCAGTACACAACATTGCCGGATATCGAGGTATGCCTGTATATTGTTTGCAGAATATTTAGTAAAAGAAGAAGTATGAAGACTTATAAGGAATACTCGTGCTGCTGAAAGTGAAACAAGATGATATTTAAAAGAGGTAGGGTAGATTGAGCATTCTTGTCCTGTACATGGTCTGCTGATCCATCATCAACAGTTTATCTTCACAATCTTTTGGGGTTAAACAAGGTAAAACGTTTTAGTGTTCATGGTTTCACATATAGTATAGAACCAGTAATTTCAGATCCTAGAGTAATGAGTGAATGGAGGTGTGGATCCATTTTCACAAGGCATCGTTCATTGTTCATTTATAATGGCTTCAGTATGCTTGCATGTGTTAGCCCTGGTCACCCAGCGGTGGTCCCCCATGCTGCTTAGTCTCCAGCAGTCCCTCCCACCAGTCCCCCATTCCTTAGGTCACACTGTATGACCTCATCAGTTGGAACAAATAGAAGGTGGAGGTGGACCCAAGCCTGGCCTGCATAGCCCCATCAAGATAATGTGCATCCCATTTGTTACAGTGGGAATATGATTAGGTAGTTTGGCAATAAAATAATCAAGGTTCAGGATGGTACAGTAGGTAAAATGTGCTTTTTAAGTTATTTTCATCAAAATATATATTAGTCCCTCTTTAAAGCCAATATAAAGTAATAGAAATTGAATATATCAGGCACCAAATGTTGTACTGTACTAGTTTTCTGTTACTGTGTTAATGATCACAATACATAGATGGTACTGTAATTTGTTGAAGAACATTTCAGATATAAATAATTGTATCTGTCAGCAACATTGCCCTTTGATTAAGAGCAGAAAGGAATACATGTTGATGAACTCGTTTGGTATGTAAAGTATGTTTCACCCATCCAGCATAGGTTAAAGGAGTATAGGTTGGTAAACTCAGGAGATATAAAAGGTATATTTCATCTGTCCAACTCTATTATATTTCAGTGGATACTTCGGAAACCCAACTGTGCTACATTCATGGGATGTGTAGGGAAAGACGAGTTCAGTGCCACTCTAGAGAAAAAGGCAACAGAGGCTGGAGTCAAAGTCCGCTACCAGAAGCAAGATGACCATCCAACAGGTTAGTTATAGCCTCACACAACTACCGGATAATTTATTAACTGTGGAGTCGCAGCTTATGACCTAAAGTACTCATGTTTTATATCCAGTTTGTTGCTCCCCTCATCTTGTTATGTTATCCTCACATGCTTCTGTTGTTCTCACCATTATAATGCCTCCTGTTTCCTCTCTCTTACTTACATTCTGCTGCTGTGCTCTCCAGTTTCTGTACTGCACAGCCTAACTGTCCATTACCTTACTGACCTAAAAAACCCTCTGATATCTGTTTATCAGTCATGCTGATCTTCTTCCTCTCCTGGAAACTTCCATATATGGGATTTCTATGACAGAAAGTTTCCCATCAGTCCTGTCCATATCCATCTCTTTTGCTGATTGAGCTATTGTACCATTGCCTTTTTTTTGGGGGGGGTGGGGTTACCACTCACTCACTCGATGTAGTGCTACTGTGGGTGTCTGCCCTTTCCTCTCATCCTTCCTCTCTCTTCTGTCTTTCTTTCCCTCATTCTTTCCTCTTCCTTCTGCTTATGGGTAATTCTGCACTGAGAGATAAGCCCAATGGTTTCCTGTACATCAGGAAATCATTTACTGTACTACACTGGGTGGTAACCATATAATCAAATGGCGCCTTGTGGTTAGTGAGTAATTAAGGCACTCCAGTCAGATTGAGCTGGTGCAGGTTTATATCCAAGGGGTGGTTAAGGTTTATGGCTCATGTAATGCCACTCAGGGATGAGTGAGGCTGGTTACCCTCATCATAAATGTCAGGACCAACTTGCCTAGCCCCAGGCCTCTACACTTCTCATAGGGCAACATAGGATTGGATGATGTATGTATGTATGATATATGCAACATTCCTTGTCATGCTATCTTCCTGCATTCTGTTCACAGCATATCATCAACCAGAGACCTCTGGAAGTACCGAGCTGAAATGGCTTGTTCCCTGCAGTCCACCTGGTTCACATCCTGATGAGCCTGGGATAACATCAATTTACACTGTACCTGTAGCTGCAATATTATTTGTTTCTGTAGCCAAGAACTGTCACATCCTTTCAGCCTTTTCACATATTATTCCCACACAGCGTGTATTTACAGTAACAAAGACTCGGTCTTTCATGGCAAGTCTTAACTAATTATTTACTCTTACATAATATTTCATGGCATTTTTTGCACTTATTTTCAGTTTTGTCCTTTCTCTCTTAGAAGCTTGTACACACATCTGAACATAAATTGTATTTGTACCCATAACTTACTTTACTTCCTCTCAGTTATGTATCTCTTCCTCGGGCATTCATCATATGCTGTTTTATTTCTTTCTCACCTCTTCTGATCTGTGTTCCAGTTTGAACACTATAAACATTCCTTTCTTGTCTGGGGTACATGTTAAATATTTTCAGCCTCTTGCTTCTGTCCACTCTCTTGACAACTGTGTTCCCAGATTTACCTTCTGTATAATTCAGCATTGAAGTTTTTCCTTTCCCTGTATATACAGTAGTGCTTACAGCTTCATTCTTATACTGTGCTCATGCCACTCACTTATAAAGCTTCCAGTTTTTCATTTAGTTTCTTATTTGTAAGTTTCATTCATACTTAAATTCTTCTTTCCAAGTAAAGTAACTGGTTTTAAGCTTGAATAAACTTATCTAAGTTGTTGTCTAAATTATCATACTTTTTTCAAGTGCATGCAAAGTATTTTCAGCAGCCTCATTAATTTAATCATGTATGTACTAGTGTAACCTCAGAGTGTAGTTTGTGTGCTGTGGGATTGCTGAAGCTTTTCTGTAGTTAGTTAAAGTATGCCCTCCATTGATTGTGCTGATTTAGAACACAGCCAGGCATATGAAAAGCAGCCGCATGAATAACAGATGCTTAGAATACAGGTGTGGTTTTGTTCTCTTTTGTTTCTTTAACTCTTTCACTGTTGTGGACAATTTTTTAAAAAAATTTTACGGTATTAACCCCTTAACTGCAGGTGTCATTTCAGAATGACATCGCAAAAACTGGACCAAACCGCGGGTGTCATTCTGGAATGTTTTTGAATATTTTGAATACCGCGCATTTTTTCCGCGCGCCAGTTGTTTCAAGGGAAAGTAGCTATTAAGTTCTTTCACTCCAGCCAACCCCCACCTCCCTCCTCCCACCCCCCGGGCCCCCCACCCCTGCCCAAACACGCATTAGTATCTGTCCAGCTTTGTGAGTGACAATGGCGCTGATGTGGCAGTGAAGTGCAGGCAATTACAGTGCCATTTACCTGCCTCAGTGAACACAGAGTGGGTGTTTATCATATGTGCAGTGTTCATATATGTTTAAAGTATTATTATCAGAGCGTGGTTGGCATTTGGTAATGATGTGTGGGGCGAAAAATAGTGATTTTAGATCGCTTACTTCTAATGGCACTGCCTGTCCAGTGAAAATCAACGAAGTCATGAAACCTACATCATTGCAAAGCTGAAGGTTAGTACTTTCTAAAGGTACCTTATTTTTCGCTCTAGCTTTATTCTGTGCAGAGTTATAAAGGTTTAAAGGTTGTTTACATTTTGGCTGGAACCCCCATGGGGGGGGGAGTCGGTTCAAAACAATGCCCGAGGTTAAATGGTTAATAAAAGATAGCATCATATAACTTTCTCCAGGCGAGGGAATTCATAGGAGGGATCCCTCTCGTAACAATATATCAGTTAACCTTAATTCAGTTATCAGTGAATTTTTTTTTTTTTCCCCCAGTGATAAGCCAAAATCCACTGAGATCATAACTAGCTTATATATTTTTTGTAATATGTTACTAACCAGTGATAAAATTTGCCATAAGTATAATCTTGCTCGCCTAAAAAGAATAAATAACAAAATAGATAAATAAATGCCACCATATGCAGAAACACAGCACAGTATCCCTACTCTGTTCTGTCCATCCCCACCACCACATGCTATACAGTACTTATTCTGCTTTATTCAGATTGCTTGTGATAACTAATTTGGGTTGTTACTAGCCTAACTTTGGTTTGGAATATCATTACTTCAATATATCTGGTCCCTTCATTGTCTTAAGCGTGATCTTATAGGAATATTAAAGCTTCTCATCAACCCTCTCGTGATCATAAGATGCAAATTGTATCTGATTGTGGCTGAGCACCCAGCACATGCACGCCCTCACCGCACAGGACCTCACACAGCCAACACCCTCCCCTCCCATACTGCTACATGCAAAAAAAATTATTATTATTTATTCTCCTACCTTCAGTTTTGCCTGTACCTCCATACTTCTTTTTCCTCAGTACCCCTGAACAGTTGTACTCTACATCCTGTTGGTGGTTTAAACAAGACTTGCTGAGACAAAGTGATGAATAGTTGTTTCACTCAGTCTTTTCTTCATTTCACTTTTGAGATATAAATATATTTTTCCTTGATAATGTACTAAGAGACAGTTGTAGATAATGTCCTACCCTACATACTGATAACAAAATTTTCTTTGTAATTCAGTTAGGAATGATTTTAGAAAATGCTACCCCAACTCAGGCCGGGGGAGCTGCATCTCACGGTGACGAAAAAAGTTTATAAACTATTTCTTCTGCCACCTATATTGTTGTTTCAACCTCCTTACTTCTTTTCCCCCCTGTATTCCTGAGTAGTTATACATCCTCTTGATGGTGTAAACATGATTAGCAAAAGGTTTTAATAGAACACACATATTGATCATTATTTCATTGGACTGCTTATTTCGATAATGAGTGATTTGATTTTGGTTGTATGCAATCTGCGTTGAATGGTAACAATCAGTTGGATTTGCGCCATTACCTTGGTCACTAGATGATTAATCATTTTGAACACTGAAAACAGTTGATAATAAAGATTTGACCGTGTCAGCTACCTCCTCAGGGAAACTTATCATTTCTTTTAATTTGGTGATGCTAGATGCTAATCTCGACATTCATTATGCTTCGTTTTTAAAGGCTCCAGCATGCATGCATGCATTGGCCTTAGTAACCTAATGGCGGCTCTCCATGCTGCTTGATCTCTGGCAGCCTCCCTATTTAGTCCCTTATCCCTGAGGTAACACTTTATGACCTCCTCCCAGGTCTTTTCAGTCTGCCTCTCACAACCCTACCCTCATCATTTACACTTTTCATTTGCTGCACCCATCTGCCATCAACCATCCTCTTCACTTGTCCAAAACATCTCAATCTACCTCTTCTCATCACAACACCAATACACTCCAGTCCTATCCATCCTCTTAACTCTTTCATCTTAAACTTAGCCCCCAAAGGCCTCGCATTCAAAGACACACTGCACATCCACCTAATCATTGTCATTTCTGTACTTTTGAGCCTGCAAATATCATCTTCCCTTACTGCCCAGGTCTCGCTACCATACAGCATTACATTCCTAACACATGCAGCATACAAAGATCACATAGCACAGAGGGAGAGCCCTCTCAGCGTCAGGAGAGGCAACAGTTCCCTGAACTTCTTCCAACCACTCCTCACTCTTGCCATAGAGCTACCTCCAGCCCCCAACTCGGGCACATAACATGTCCCCCAATTAAAAAAACTCTTCCATACACTCAAGAGACTCACCAGCAAGATCAAGCCTCTCTGCCTGCTCTCCCTGACATACCACACTCATGAAATCAGCACTGTCTCGCACTCTCCCTCTAATGCCACTACATATCTTATGCACCCACTTATCACAAACACTGCTCAGGGTGGAATTACTTCCCATGCCCTTGTGGCAAACTGCACATGGCCACTCTCCTTCTTCGACAGCACTGTCACCAACCCTGGATACCATCACTTTTGTTTTATTTGCATTTACTCTTAAGTCCTTATGCCCCATACCATTTCTCCACTTCCTAATTATTTCCCCTGCCTCCCTTTCATTCTCTGTAATCAGCACCAAATCATCGCCATACATCATCTCCCATGGAAGTCCATTTCCGAAGTCACATGAGAGGGCATCAAGCACCGTGCTAAGCAATAAGGGGCTCAAGGCTGACCCTTGATGCTACCAGCATTCACAGAAAACTCATCATGCATATATCCATTCACTCTCACCTGGGTGTACACATAGCCATAGCCACTCTTACCTGCCACTCCTCATCCCAAGCTTTCTCATTATCTGCTTCACTGTCTTCCTAAGGACCCTGTCAAAGACCTTCTCTGAGTCAGCAAAAACAAAGTGTAGGTCTCTCTTTCTTTCCTATATATTTTCCCCAAAGCTTTTGGACAGTGAATATGGCATTGTGGTCCCTTTGCCTAACATAAACCCAAATTGCATCTTATCAGTATTCACCATCTCTAATCATACCTTCTAGAACTTTCTCCATTACCTTCATTATCTGGTTCAAAAGTATTATGCCTCTGTTATTTCCCCAAGGCATCACCCTTTCCCTTGTACACATTTACAGTCACTCTCTTCAGCCAGTCATCTGGGACAGCACTCTCATATATAATCAGATTTATCAAATCAGTAACTAACTGCACTCCTGTATCTCCTAAGGCCTTCAACATTTTAGCTGTCAACCCAGACACACCTGCGACCTTCCCCGCCTGCATCCTGCCTGTTGCCCTGCTCACAGTAGCAGTGTCAATCAAAGGCCAAGGGCCAAACACTGGATCTGCTGACTCCTAACCCTCCCTGTTCCAGTGAAACTCCTCATTCAGCAACTAGTGATAATGCTCTCTTCATGTGTTTTTAATATCCACACTGTTCACAATTACCTTTCCTTCATCATTCTTCACACTGCTTACCTGTGATATCCCTTGTTTTCCCCTTTCATCTGATTAACCACCTTAAATATCATATTCTTCCATTCCACACAACTTAGGTTATCCAGTAAAAGTCTCGTGAGTTTCAGATTTTGCCTAGTACATCTCTTTTCTGGCCCTTTGCTTGGCAGCCAAGTATTCCTCTTTGTTATCACCCCTTGTCCATTCCTGGAAAAGCCTCCTTTTCTCCTTGACTGCAGCTCCTACACCCTCATCCCAACATCATGTTCCTATATGTTTTTTTTTTTTTCGGGGTGGGGGGGAGGGGGGGGCCTTGTCCATCCACATACTAAATTGGTAACTCTCAGGAGTTTGTTTTTGAGAGCTCTGTGCTGTACATTAACACTTCTGTCAGCAGCTCCCTGTTCAGCCATCACTCAGCTGATCTCTACAGAAGGCATCCCTTACTGCTTGGTTTTCCAGCTTCTATATTTTCCACCTAGGTACATAGGTTCTCTTCTTCACCACCTGCTCCTTAAGCACCATACCACATATTGGTAGTTTGTGTTTCTGCACACACTCTTTGCTTGCTATAACTTTAACAATCTTCACCAACCTTCAGTCAGCCCTGTTAACCAGGAAATAGTGTATCTAGCTGCTATTTCCCACAGACTCTATATGTAATCAACCTGCACTCACCTTTCCTAAAATGCATGTTGCACACAATCATGTTCAGTGTCTCCCCAAACTTAAATATATTTTCCTCCACATTCCTTGTACCATGTGGACATCTCCCATGTACCCATTTTTATCCATGAGCTGCATCACCCACGTGACCATTTAAGTCCCCCTCCCCCAAAAAAACTACAGTCTCATTATCCCCCATACCACATGTATTAAGTCATCCCAGAGTCTATCTTTTTCTACATTATCCACACCAGCCTGTGGAGCATACACCAATATAAATGAAATTGCCAGCCTACCAAACAAAATTTTCATCATTATAATCCTTTCATTCGCTCATTACATTCATGATATACAGTATTCCACCCATTTTTCCTTAACCAATACACCCACACCACCATATCCATCTGCTCTTCCCTTCAAAATATAGACAGTCCCTCCTAGTAATCATTTCAGCTGATCCTCCTGCATACCAAACCTCGTGTACACAGCCAACATCCACCCACTTCCTACTCATTGCGTCGACCACTCACCCTGCTCTATCATTCAGACTACCCACATTCCAAGATGCCACTCTGATCCCCTTAGGTGACTATATCAGGCTTCCACCTTTTCTCATTCTTTTATCATGTCATGAAAATTAAATAACGGGAGAGACGGACCACAAGCCCTACCCATCTGCACAGACCCAAGTCCAGGCATGGGACGTGGGACCCTTAGCCCACCAGCCGTGACCACTGCCTGTGGCAGTGGCCTTGGGGCACCCTGCCAGGACAGCTACTGAGACACCCTCCAAGCATTCCTTGACACTGTAAATGCCTGCCATGACACACCCACTGATAGGACAGCCTCCTGGGGTGCTTCTCCCAAGTTTGGGCCCCTCTCTTTTGGGCAGAAACAGTACCCTGGGAATCACAATCTCCTGTACCCATTAGCACAGATCCGAGCCCCATCCCATCCCATCCCAGTCCCAATTTTGTTGCCGGAGCCGGTGCCATGCCCTGCCTCAACAGGTCCACAACTAGGTACCGGCGGCAGTCTTCTGGCTGCATGTCCTTGATGGCGTCAGCCCATGTGACGTAGTCGGGTATGTTGCACATTATATAAAGCACGTGTAGAGTTGTGTATGTGATGGTAAGAGAAAAGTGTTTAAGAGAGTATGCTGGTCTACACTCCATGTTAATATCACAATGAATAGGTCAGCATAGGGGGATGGTAGGATATTCTGATGGCTAGTGAAACAGGAGCTGCAGCTCTCCCCGTCATGAGCATTCCCCTTGGGAGTATCACCCTCATCAGCTGGTACTACAACCTGCATTATATGGCATAATTAGAGTGGTGAATGGGGGTAATGCCATTAGGAGAGCACTATGCAGTACTCAGTAAGTGGTCACAATTTTAAGAAGATACCTATGCTGAAGGTGACTCTAGGCACTGTTGTATTGCACTGTCCAGCACATAATGATTTATCATATTATCAAGTCATTTGTAACGTGGGTTAAATGGGGATACATTTTGGCCAAAGATCACCCACCCAACAAAATCTAAAATCAAGTTTCCAACTTACTTAAACTAGTAGTTTTATTTCACTATGCTGCACATCAGTTGCTGCGTGTTTAAAAAAAAAAAGGGGGGCGGGGGGGGGTCTCCAGCCCACCTAAAGTGCTGGTTATCTGCTGGTTATTTCATTTCACTGTATTTTTTTTACTGCATGAATCCCAACTTCACATTACTGTATTGTTCCATGACTGACTTTGATGCACCTGAAAATGGCTGAGTTCAAAGGCCATCTTGGAATGTGCAAATGAACATAAAGCATAAGTGAAAATACTGATCTTATATTGAGTTTTGTTGACCAATGAGGCTCTGTGGGATCATGATGATCATATACCTGTAAACAAAAATAAGATCGTATATCGATAAAAGGTCCTAACTTTTTAGTCATCATATTGGCAATTCATCTTATGCTGGTTGATCGAATCACAAGGGTGTGCTGCATTTGACATACACTTTACCCTTGGTAGTACAGTAGTTCCTCAGTTATCCGACGTAATGGACCCAAAGGCATGTCCGGGTAGTGGCAGTGTACGGATAATGAATAATATCCCTCCTACTACTGTATACCCAGACCCTACCTGTACCCAACCTCCAACCTCTACCTAACTTATTGTACAGTACCTCTGCTTACTTTGACAGTGTTTTCTGGTCATTGAGGCATACTTTGACATCAAAACCTGCATAGGAATATTGAAAATAATTTTTAACAAAAACTATGAAAAAAAAAAAATCTATCTCTATCTATCTATAGCCCAATGCCCTAATCCCGCAAAGGGTGGCCGCAGACAAAACGCCTCCAAGTCACTCTGTCACCCACCATTTGACTCCCCTCCCCCCAACTAACCCCCCCCTCCCTCATATACCTCTCAACTCCATCCCTCCACCTCATCCTCGGTCTACCCCTCCCTCTCCCTCCCTCCACCTCACCTACATACACCCTCTTAGTCAGTCTTTCATTCTCCATCCTCTCCACATGTCCAAACCACCTCAGTGTATTTCTCCTAATCTTTCAAAAAAAAAAATGAAAACCAAAAAATTCCCTATCTATACACTACTGTATGTACAGTACCCCTCCTAATTTTGGCAGTGTTTTCTGGTCATTCTGCCATATTTAGACATCAAAATACACATAGGAATATCCAAAATAATTTTAAACACCAAGAAAACCATGCAAAAAAACTTGTAAAAAAATAAATAAATAACCCTACCTATATGTACAGTACCCCTCCAGATTTTGGTAGTGTTTTCGGGTCATTCTACCATATTGAGACATCAAAACACACATAGGAATATCCATATTAATGCTTAACACCAAGAAAACAGCGAATAAACAACAAAAATCCACAAGAAGCCAGCTGACGGTTGGAAAATCAGTTGTCTTTGTGACACAAGTGATAGCTGCTTCCGGGACACACACACACACACAAAAAAATCCACGGCGAGATATGCCATCGGAAATTGGTTATATTGATATAAATGGTAAACCATCATCTTCACTGGTGTTTATACTATAAGATAAACAAATAAAAAAAACAGAAAACTGATGATTAAAACAACAAAACTGCAGTGAGAATAAATGGTGTTCAAGAGTAAAACTTACCTTCATATAACTTCCCACCATCCTTTTGCAAAATTTTGGCTGCATCTTGCAAGAGTTAAGTATATGTCTAGATGCAGAATTTCTTGGTCTTTCTTGTGGATTTCGCAGAATTTTTATATGGCTAATAGTATTCAGATAAATCACCAAAAATATTTAAAAGTCATGGGTCAGTGCTTTCAGCACGAGGGAGGGGAGGGAGTGAGGGAGGAGCTGGGAGGCCTGGCTAGCAAGGCAGGGGGCATGGGAGGGTATGGAGGAAGGGGGAAGAAGTGAGGTTGTGGGCAGGATTTTCACCCTTTTGTCACGAGGCAGTTGGGTGCTTTCACTTGTGGCTTGTGGTCTGTCTTACACGCGCACTGGCCATTGAAAAACAGCTCCCAGTGACCGGTTGACTTTGGACGTTCATTGTAGAGGCAGATGGGTGCTTTGCCTGACTTGTGGCTTGCAGTCTCTGTGTGACACACGGCGGGAGTTAGGAAAGGCTAATCCTGGTGGCAGCGTGACTTTGGACATTCGGTGAGGATGCGTACGAACATTTTGACTCTGCTGTGGATTACAGTCGGTAGTACTCGGAAGCTGGAGGTTCATGGGGAGTGATCGGACCACCATGCGACTTTGACCATTCAGTACAGTGGCAGACAGACAGTTTAGCTCAGGTTGAGGGTTACGGCCTGTTTCCTGCACATGGCTAGAGCCCAGCGGCCACATTACCGAATGTTTGCACATGTCGGCTGACCAGCTGAAGTTCTCAGGGACTTTTACGTCTGCATAATGGTTTAATAGAGCCAAGGTCCAGTATCTGGATAATGAACAGGTCCAGATACTGCACATCCAGATAAATGAGGGATTACTGTACAGTGCCAGTTGGCTACTGTTTTCCAACCAGTTGATACATTTCAACATCGGATATTGCATATAACCACCACTTGCGTCCCATTTTGGTGCCGGATACTGCATAATTTTACCAGATATTGCCTTAATAGTGCTGAGCCAGCAGCGCTGGATATTGTGACAACAGATAGTTGAGAGTTTACTGTACCACAAGTCACTTGACAATAGGCTCTCTGAAAACATTAGCATTAAATAGGTGATTACAGTACATAGGAAAAGTGTATGGTAGGATACTTATAGACAGAGTTAGAGAAAGAACAGAGAAATTAGTTGGAGAAGAACAGGGAGGCTTTAGGAAGGGAAGAGGTTGTGTAGATCAGATATTCATTCTTAGATCTTTAGTGGAAAAGTTTCTAGAGAAGGGAAAGAAGTTGTATGCGGCTTTCATGGATTTGGAGAAAGCATATGACAGGGTGGATAGACAAGGATTGTGGAAAGTGTTAAGAATATATGGAGTAGACGGGAAGTTGTTGAATGCTGTGAAGAGTATGTACGATGGTGCGAAGGCTGCAGTGCGTGTGGATGGTGAACTAAGTGAATTTTTCTCTTTGAAAGTTGGTTTGAAACAAGGATGTGTCATGTCTCCATGGTTGTTCAATCTGTACATGGATGGGGTAATAAAAGAGGTACAAGGTAGGGTAGTGGATGTTGGAGTGGCCCTGGTGAGAGAGGATAGTGTTTGGAAACTCCCTGTACTGTTGTTTGCAGATGATACTGTGTTGTTGAGTGAAGACGAAGGGGAGCTGCAAGGCTTGGTGGATGAGTTTGAGAGAGTGTGTAAGAAACGGAACCTAAAGGTGAATGTAGGGAAGAGTAAAGTGATGGTCTTTGAGAGAGGTGAAGTTAGTGAATGTACAGCGAGGTTAGATGGTGAGGAATTGGAAAATGTGAGTACGTTTAAGTATTTGGGTAGTGTGATGAGTAAGGATGGAGGTTTGGAGGGTGAAGTGCTTGAAAGGGTACAGCAGGGAAGAAAGGTTGCTGGTTCCTTGAAAGCAGTGATAAGAAACAGGGAAGTGAGCATGGAAGTGAAAAAGTTACTACATGACAGTATTGTGATACCAACTCTAACGTACGGAAGTGAAGCTTGGACATTGTTGGAAGGACACAAGGCAAGAGTGAGAGCAGTGGAAATGAGTTATTTAAGA
Organism: Coenobita brevimanus; assembly: GCF_032717465.1. Lineage (NCBI taxonomy): Eukaryota > Metazoa > Arthropoda > Malacostraca > Decapoda > Coenobitidae > Coenobita > Coenobita brevimanus. Next base: position 43,071,365 of record NC_137063.1, read on the forward strand.
GGAGCCTGTGGAGTCACGTGGAGAGACAGGCTGACGAATGAGGATATAAAGGAGCGTTGTGGTGTGGATGTGGATGTGATAGGAAGCGTTAGGAGGAACACACTGAGGTGGTTTGGCCATGTGGAGAGGATGGAGGGCGAAAGACTGACGAAGAGAGTGTATGTGAGTGAGGTGGAGGGGGGAAGAGGGAGGGGGAGGCCGAAGATGAGATGGAGGGATGGGGTGGAGAGGTATATGAGAGAGGGGGGTGTGAGTTGGGAGCAGGGCAGTGAAATGGTGGGGGACAGGGCGACTTGGAGGCGATTTGTTTGTGGCCACCCCAAACGGGATTGAGGCGTCTGGCAATAGATAGATAGATAGAATATACACTTTAGCTGTAATGAACATAGTTGAAATATTCTTTCAATTTAACATCAGATTTTTTTTTCAACTAAGAGGGCATATCATTTATGGGTTATGGTAATTTCAGATTATGGGGATTTTTAGTGAAGTTCAATGGGATCAGAAACCTAATTAATCTCTGCAGTACAACTTTAACTTAGCTGTGTCCATCTGTCTAACCCTTCATGCATTTTGATTAAAAGTATGTCATATTTCTTTGTTACAGATCATGATCCATGATATGAATTGCAGAATAAAACTTACTTGCATGTCAAAGGAAGAGTTTAAAGGTAGATTTACTGTATAACTGTGGACAACTCAGAGTTCCCTCTTATTCCCTTCTTAGTCATGGAGACATCCCAGAAAAAGTCATTTGTCAGGTAGTATTACTTTTTTTTTTTTTTTTTTTTTTTTTTTTTTTTTTAATACCTCTGAGGAGGTTGGAAATAATTCTTGTAATTTTTATGTATACAGTACATAGTCATGGCTTCTGCCTTTTTTATGTAACATAGCAAACAGTTACAAATTGCAGTGTACTGTACTGTACTTGTTATGATGACAAAAGGAATTTGGGGGAGGAGAGGGCCATCAGCCAAGAAAAAATATATATAAATATATCCCTCATGATTCTTGGAAGAGGGACACTCACATAAATTTCAGCTTTTTAATGTATACTGTGTTGTAGAGGTAAATACTTTTCACCAAATCTTGAAAGTATCTGTCTTTATGAAAGACTGGAATTACAGTATCACCCTGCAGTCACAATATAACCCCTGCTTTTAACGCCATTGTTTTTGTACAGCATTTGGTAGTGTGTTAGTTATTCGAATCTTTGGTATTGTATATTTACACATCATAACTGTAATGCAATTTGCCTCCGCCAACTAAGCTGGACAGAGGTTATGTTTTCATTCGTGTTTGTTTGTTTGTAGGTTTTTTTCAAGAATACTCCCCCAGTATCCCTGCTTGTCGTAAAAGGCAACTAAAAGGGTTGGCGGAGGGTTAGTGCCCCTCCCTGGAAAACAACTAACTAAAAAAGCAAACAAGAAGCCTCGGACAAGGACTGACCTAACGATGACGACCCAGGACCGGACAAAGGACTTGCTAATGGCTACATGGAATGTAAGAGGAGCGAATGATGAGGTGAAAGAGAGAGAGATTGTCCTGGTGCTTGAGGGTGCGAAAATGGATGTACAGTAAAAGTCCAATTCTTCGGCATCCAATTTCCCGGCAAATCTGACATTTCGGCAGTTTTGAGAAATAGTCCCATTTACGAAAATCTCTGATCGTTCGGCAGATTTTCCGATTTTCTTTTGTCAGTCTTGAAATTCTCCATGAGGCTCGCCAGCTAGCTACCCGCCTTTACCCACCTTAGTGAGTGAGATAGTGGAAGTGATGGAACGAGTCTACCACTGCCATGAAACTCAGAGGCTAGCTCTTTCTCCCATAGCATAAAAGAAAGGACAATCATGTAGTGAGTCTAGCATGGGAAAGAGAAAGCTACATCCTCTGCTGCTCCATCCTCTCCATCACCAACAGCAGTCTCTGAACCTCAAGCTCTACTGCCGCAGCAACAGGGAGAAGAGTCCTTAGAGGCTGTTGCAGGACCCTCTACTGCTGGGGACTTCTTCTAGCAGTAGCAGACTCCAATCAACCCCTTCTATTGTACATATGTAAATAAGGAACGTACGATAAGTGTAGGTAAGTGCATGTGAACTTGTAGGCCTACTGTACCATTACATTTATATACAGTATGTTCACTAATTTCTTTATTTTTCATATTCATGTATAGTACTGTATTCATTACAGTATTGTACAGTATCAAACAGTATACAGTACTCTCTCCAAACACATTTGTAATGATATGAGTAGTGATGATAGTGTTCACTGAAACATATAAGGTACTGAGTGGGTAGGGTTTTTGATAATTCGGCAATTTTGATTTTTCGGCACTTGCCTGGTCCCATAGATACCGAAAAATCGGTCTTCTACTGTATGTGGAATAACTGAAACAAAATGGAGAGGAGAAAGTGTGAGAGAATGGGAGTATGGATGGGGTATATGTGCAGGAGTAGGTGAGAATGAGAGGGCAAAGGAAGGAGTATGTATAGTTGTGAGTAAAAGATGGAAGAAGAGCATAAGACTGTATGAATCAGTTGGGTCAAGGATTGTGTGGGTAAAGTTGAAAGTTGGAATACAAATGTGGGCGATTGTGTGTGTGTATGTGCCAATGCAAGATCATGCTACCAGAGCGAGAGAAGAGTTCTGGACAAATGTGGAAGTGTGCATGGAAAAGTTTGGAAGGAATGAGAGAGTGTTTTTGATCGGTGATATGAATGGTAAAGTAGGGAATGTGAAGGTGGATGGAATAGTTGGTGAGTGGGGTGTGCCTATCGAGATAGACGAGAATGGCAGTGCATTAGTGGACATTTGTGCTGGGAGGGGTTTGGTGATAGCCAATACCGTCTTCAGGCCTAAAATGATCCACAGGTATACATGGCGAGTGATGAGAAGGGTGGGTGGTGAACTGAATGAAAGGAAGGCAATGATTGATTATGTATGTGTGGATGAAAGGATGCGAAGATGTGTAATGGATGCAAGAGCTTATAGAGGTTGGGGGAGTGGACTTTCTGACCACTACTTGGTGGTGGCCAGAATTAGGATCCAAGTAAGATTTTTTTTTTTTTTTTTTTTTTTTTTTTTTTTTTTTTTAATGCGAGGAAGAAGGAACCAAAGGCCATGAGCCCACAGTAACAGTTCTCTCCAAGAGAAAAACAAAATATAATAGAGAGCCAAATTCAAGATCCGATCATTTTGAGATGCCTGGACACACTGCGTTTGAAAGACTGGAGATCATAGGCGGCAGAAAATACAGACAGAGGGAGACAGTTCCAGAGCTGACCTGTTGCATAAATGAAAGACTGGGAGTAACGGTTAACCCCTGCATTAGAGAGTTGGACAGAAAAGGGATGAGAGTTTGCTGCTAGACCGGTGCTACGTGCCCGTCGTAGAGGTGGAGGAATGCAAGCAGACAGTTCAGAGGAGCAGTGACTATTAAAGTAGCGATAGAAAAGAGATAAAGATGCAACAGTGTGGCGAAGAGACAGAGGTTGAAGGGAGTCAGTAAAAGGAGGAAAGTTGATGAGACGAAAAGCTTTTGACTCCACCCTATTGAGAAGAGCTGTATGTGGGGAGCCTCCCCACACATGAGAGTTTTACTCCACACAGGGGCGGATAAAACCCCTGTATAGAGTCAACAATTGTGCAGGGGTAAAGAAAGAGTGGAGTCGGCTTAGCACACCCAATCTCTTGGAAGCAGATTTTACAAGAGATGTAATATGATCTTTCCAAGATAAGTCCTGAGTAAATGAAACCCCAAGCATGTTCAAGGATGATGCAGGATTAAGCTGAATATTATTAAACATTAATGGGTATACCTGTGGAAGATTTTGTCGGGTTGATAGGTGTAAGAACTGTCTTAGATGCATTAAAAACAACCATATTATTTTTACCCCAGTCAGAGATACGAGCCAAGTCAGACATTAGGTGTGCCATAGCCTCATCCCTTGTTTGTTGAAGTAACTGTTGAGATGGGCGTTGCGGGAACTGAATGGAAAGGTGAAGGGTGGAGTCATCAGCGTATGAGTGGATAGGGTTAGATGTACAGCTTAGAAGATCATTGATGAATAAAAGGAAGAGAGTTGGTGATAGGACAGAGCCCTGAGGAACACCACTGTTGATAGATCTAGGAGAAGAACGATGGCTGTCTACAACAGCGGCTATAGAACGACCAGAAAGGAAGCTAGTGATGAAGGCACAAATAGAAGGATAGAAACCGTAGGAGGGCAGTTTGGAAATTAAAGATTTATGCCAGACTCGATTGAAAGCCTTTGAGATGTCAAGTGTAATGGCAAAGCTTTCGCCAAAGTCCCGAAAGGAGGATGACCAGGAGTCTGAAAGGTAGGTGAGAAGATCGCCAGTGGAGCGTCCCTGACGGAACCCGTACTGACGATCGGAAAGAAGGTTGTGATAGGAAAGATGCCTTAAAATTTTTCTATTGAGAATTGACTCGAAAACTTTTGAAATACAGGACGTTAAAGCAATTGGACGATAGTTGGAGGGTTGGGAGTGGTCACCCTTCTTTGAGACTGGCTGAATGAGAGCAAACTTCCAGCAAGAAGGAAAGGTACAAGTTGACAGACAAAGGCGAAAGAGTTTGCCTAGGCAGGGTGTAAGCACAGAAGCACAGTTCTGGAGAACAAGAGGAGGGACCCCATCAGGCCCATATGCCTTGTTAGTACTGAGGCCAGTGATGGCAGAAAATACATCAACTGAAGAAATTTTAATGTCAGCCATGAGGAAGTCAGAGGGGGGAAGTGATGGAGGAACAGCACTGGAATCGTCTAAGGTGGAATTGGAGGAGAAAGTCTGTGCGAAGAGATCTGCTTTATCAGTAGAAGAAATAGCTACAGAACCATCAGAGTAGAAAAGAGGAGGGAAGGATGATGAGGTAAAGTTGTTAGAAAGATTTTTGGCAAGGTGCCAGAAGGAGCAGGAAGAATTCGAGTTGGAGAGTTGAGAGCATTTAGTATGGATGAAATTATTTTTAGTAGAGCGAAGAACAGACTTAGCACGATTCCGGGCAGAAATGTAAAGATTATGTGATTCAGGGGTGGGTTGGCTCCGGTACCTTTTGTAGGCCCTCTCCTTGTTGCGGACAGCATTAGAACAAGTGTGATTAAACCAAAGCTTTCTTGCGTTAGTCAAAGGATATGAGAAAGGAATGTATGCTTCCATGCCCGAGAGAATAACCTCCGTAATGCGCAAGGCACACTCAGATGGCTCCCGGCCATGGAAGCAATAATCATTCCAGGGAAAATCAAAGAAGTACTGCCTGAGGGCCTCCCAGTCCGCGGCTCCAAAATGCCACAGACGACGTTTCCCTGGAGGGTCCACAGGCCGTATCGGAGTGATAGGACAGGTTAAGGTAATAAGGTTGTGATCGGAGGAGCCCAACGGAGAGAAAAGATTAACAGAGTAAGCAGAAGGATTAGTTGTGAGGAAGAGGTCAAGTATGTTGGAGCTCTCTCCAAGGCGGTCAGGGATACGGGTAGGGTGCTGTACAAGCTGCTCTAGGTCATTAAGGATAGAAAAGATGTAGGCTTGTTCACCAGGTGGATCCGTGAAAGGAGAGGAGAGCCAAAGGTGGTGGTGAACATTGAAATCTCCTAGAATGGAGATTTCAGAGAAAGGAGAAATGGATAGAATGTGTTCCATCGTAGAAGTAAGATAGTTGAAGAATTTTTGATAGTCAGTAGAATTAGGGGATAAGTAAACAGCATAGATATATTTAGTCAGAGAATGACAGGAAAGCCGAAGCCAGAGTGTAGAGAATTCAGAAGAATCGAGTTCAGGAACACGAGAGCAAGATAAGTCGTTGCGTATATATACACAACAGCCACCTTTGGCTTTGAAATGAGTATAGAGAAAGTAGGAGGATACAGAAAAGGGTTTACTGTCAGTTGCCTCAGACAGCTGAGTCTCCGTTAGAAAAAGAAGGTGAGGTTTAGAGGAGGAGAGGTGGTGCTCAACAGAGCGAAAGTTAGAGGAAAGGCCGCGAATGTTACAGAAATGAAGAAGAAGAGAGTCAGACAGTGGTTCCAGGCACCTCGAGTCGTCACCGGGAGAGGGGCGGATGGAGGAATAGAAGAAGGGAAAGATGAGAGGAAGGAGTAGTTGCAAGGAGAGTGGAAAAATTACAAGAGGACGAGAAAAAGGCAGAGTATAAGAGAAAAGTGGAGGAACGATTGGGCAAATATGAAGTGGAGCAGATGGGGGACGTGGAAGGTGTGTGCAGGATATTTACAGAAGAAATATGTGCAGCATGTGATGTGGTGTGTGGGAGGAAGAGAAGACGGAGGGGGGTGCAAGGAACAGCATGGTGGACTGAAGAGGTGAGAGGCTGTGGTACAAAAGAAGAAAGCATACAATGAATGAATGAGAAATAGGGGCGTGGAAGAAGTTGAGAGGCGGAAGAGAGAGTTATATGTAGAAAGAAAGAGACAGGTGAAAAGATTAGTAAGAGATAGTAAGAAGAGAGTGGATGAGGAATTTGGAAGGAATTTGAGTGTAAAGTGGAGGGACTGTAAGAAAATGTTCTGGAAAGAGGTGAGAGTAAGACAGGGTGGAAGTGAGGTTACCAGGGAAGTGAAAGATAAAAATGGTAGAATACTAGTGGAGAATGGAGAAAAAGTGAGCAGATGGAGAGAACACTTTAAGGAATTGTTGAACATACAGGATGGAAGTAATGCAAGTATAAGTGGCTGGGGAATGGCTGGGAGAAGGAGGGAGGTGAGAAGACAGGAAGAAATCAGTAGGATAGAAGTTGTGGAAGCAATGAAGAAAGTTAAATTGGGGAAAGCCCCAGGAATTGATGGAGTGTGTGGTGAAATGCTGAAGGATGGGGGAGAGATAGTAGTAGAATGGATGTGGAAGATGTGCAGATTGGCCTGGGAGGAAGGTAGAATCCCGGAGGATTGGAAGTCAGGTATAATTAATCCCTTGTACAAAGGAAAAGGGGAAAAAGAAATGTGTGGTAATCATAGGGGCATTTGTCTTCTTAGTATAATAGGAAAAGTGTATGGTAGGATACTCATTGACAGAGTTAGAGAAGGAACAGAGGAATTAGTTAGAGAAGAACAGGGAGTCTTTAGGAAGGGAAGAGGCTGTGTAGATCAGATATTCATTCTTAGATCTTTAGTGGAAAAGTTTCTAGAGAAGGGAAGGAATTTGTATGTGGCTTTCATGGATTTGGAGAAAGCATACGACGGGGTGGATAGACAAGGATTGTGGAAAGTATTAAGAATATATGGAGTAGATGGGAAGTTGTTGAGTGCTGTGAAGAGTATGTATGATGGTGCTAAGGCTGCAGTGCGTGTGGATGGTGAACTAAGTGAATTTTTCTCTTTGAAGGTTGGGTTGAAACAGGGATGTGTCATGTCTCCATGGTTGTTCAATCTGTACATGGATGGGGGAATAAAAAAGGTACAAGGTAGGGTAGTGGATGTTGGAGTTGCCCTGGTGAGAGAGGATAGTGTTTGGAAAGTCCCTGTTCTGTTGTTTGCAGATGATACTGTGTTGTTGAGTGAAGACGAAAGGGAGCTGCAAGGCTTGGTGGATGAGTTTGGGAGAGTGTGTAAGAAATGGAATCTAAAGGTGAATGTAGGGAAGAGTAAAATGATGGTCTTTGAGAGAGGTGAAGTCAGTGAATGTACAACGAGGTTGGATGGTGAGGAATTGGAAAATGTGAGTATGTTTAAGTACTTGGGTAGTGTGATGAGTAAGGATGGAGGTTTGAAGGGTGAAGTGCTTGAAAGGGTACAGCAGAGAAGAAAGGTTGCTGGTTCCTTGAAAGCAGTGATAAGAAACAGGGAAGTAAGCATGGAAGTGAAAAAGTTACTACATGACAGTATTGTGATACCAACTCTAACGTATGGAAGTGAAGCTTGGACGTTGTTGGAAGGACACAAGTCAAGAGTGAGAGCAGTGGAAATGAGTTATTTAAGAGGAGCCTGTGGAGTCACATGGAGAGACAGGCTGACGAATAAGGATATAAAGGAGCATTGTGGTGTGGATGTGGATGTGATAGGAAGCGTTATGAGGAACACACTGAGGTGGTTTGGCCATGTGGAGAGGATGGAGGGTGAGAGACTGATGAAGAGAGTGTATGTGAGTGAGGTGGATGGGGGAAGAGGGAGGGGGAGGCCGAGGATGAGATGGAGGGATGAGGTGGAGAGGTATATGAGAGAGGGGTGTGTGAGTTGGGAGCAGGGCAGTGAAATGGCGGGGGATAGGGTGACATGGAGGCGATTTTTTTGTGGCCACCCCAAATGGGATTGAGGCGTCTGGCAATAGATAGATAGATAGATAGGTATGCATTCTCTGAAATTGTGTAACAGAGCAAGATAATATTGTAGAATTTATTGACTACAGTATATAAAACTTTAAAAGTATTCATCTGGTAGGAAAGAGAAATTACAGCAGTAAACTATAAAGTTTAGGGTGTTGATGAAGGTATATGCTCTCTGAGTGCATTTTGGTTATCCTCTGTTATACTTCATGAGGGCAGGATCAAGAAGCAGAAAAAAAGGAAATTCAGAAATAAGAGAAATGATCTTCATTAGTCAGGGCACCAATACCCTTTGAATTTGACCACACATGAGTTCATTTATCATTTAGACTTTCAGTATGCCCACAGACAAAAGCCATCTACACTAACATGCTTTACTTATTTACTTGACTAAGTCACAGTCATAACACTTGTGGGGCATCAAATACAAATGCTGTACAGTTTTGCAAATGTTTTATATATATATATATATATATATATACTGTATATATATATATATATATATATATATATATATATATATATATATATATATATATATATATGTATTCATTCATTCATTCATTGCCAGACGCCATGTATCCCAAACGGGGTGGCCAACGGCTCAGAGTTGTTTTACAGGGAGGGGCACTAATCCTCCACCAACCCCACTTGACACGTAGGGATGCCAACAGCATCTGGTGTTCCCTGGCGGTCACCCATCCAAGTACTAACCAGACCCAACGTTGCTTTATATATATACAGTGGAACCTCGGTCCTCGAACGTCTCACATGTCGAACAAATCGGACCTCGACCAAAAAATTCAAGAAATTTTTGCTCCAGAGGTCGACCAAAATATCGGACCTCGACCAACCTGAACGTAGCCAAACGAAGGGAAGCTGGCCGACCGACAGTCACGCGTCCACCTTTGTTGTTCGTCAACGTGGTTGCCCTGCTGTGCTTCACATTTTTCTTGATTCAGTGCAGTATTAACCCCTAATAATGGCTCCAAAGAAAGCAAGTTCATCCAGTACGGCTACTGGCAGTGAAAAGAGGAAAGTAGTGCGGAAAATAATTGAAGAAGTGGAAAAATTATTGCTTATCTTCATCAATGAGAAACAGTTAGCAGGAGACATTGTTAGTGAGTATATAATTTGTGAAAAGGAAAGAGAAATATACAGTCACCTCGTAAAGGAAAGCACTGGTACCAGTGCTGAAACTTAAATAGGTAAGCATCTGGGGTCTTGGAACGGATTAAAATGATTTACATTATTTCTTATGGGGAAAATTAGTTCGGTCCTCGACCAATTCGGTCCTGGAACAGCCTTCCAGAACGGATTGTGTTCGAGGACCGAGGTTCTACTGTATATATATATATTAGTGGTAGGTGGTGGTGACCATCATCCACTCGCTTGATGTAGTGCTGCCTACTTCTTCCTTAGCCTTTATCATTCTTTTTCTGTGCCTGCCCTCCTCTCTTCCTATTTCTCCCATCTTTCCTGTCACTACTTAATGCTTTTCATTCCGTCACAGGTGGCTTTACATTGAGTGACAAGCCAAATGGTTTCCTGTAAGCCAAGAAACCATTTACAATGCTGGGTGGTAACCATGTAACCAAACCATACCTGCTCCCTACATGTCAAGTGGGTTGGTGGAGGGTTAGTGCCCCTCCCTGTAAAACAAATAACTCAGAGTCAAATGGCCACCCCGTACGGGATTATGGCGTCTGGCAATAGATAGATAGATAGACTAAAATAAGGGGGAGGGGGAGAATAAATGTGTATAAGGTAAATGGAGAGTAGAATGGCTCAAAGAAGGAAAGTGGCTGGTGCTGTGAAGGCCTTGATACTGAACAGAGGACTGAGTATGAAGGCTGCAAGGGGATTGCAGGAAAGTGTGCTAGTGTCCATAGTAACATATGGGTGTGGGATGAGTGAAAATTCATGTGTAAATGCAGTGAAAATGGGGCTTTTGAGGAGTGTTTGTGAAATTTGTAGAGTGGGTGGGATAAGAAAATGTTTAATTAATGAAAGATTGAGGAAATCTGTTAGTAAAAGTGTAGAAAAGTGTGTTTGGACTAGTGGGTCATTAAGTGAGAATGGATATACAATTATGTAGTCAAAGAGTTATGAATGTGAAAGTGAGAGGAGGCATGCTAGGTCAAGAAAAAGGTGAATGGATTTATTGTAGTTTGTTAGTGTATGAGAAAATGAGATATGGAAGCTGGTGAAGGTTAGTTAATGACAAGAGACTCCAGTGGACAGATGAAAAATGTAAGGTGAAATCGTATGACATTGGTTTCACACCGTTTTGTTTGTGATAGTGTATGGAATGACTAGTCTGCAGAAATGTGGAAAATGCATCTACACAGAAAAATAAAGATTAATATATATAGATGGTTATATTGTGATATTAAGCCATGATTCTGAACATTTTAAAGGTTCTTGGAAATTAACTGTTTAGCCAATATAAGTGGCTGTGCTGTTGATAGTTCTGTCATTTTATATACTTGTACAGGATTCTTTCTTTATTTTGATTTATTACCCTACATCATCTTTTAGGTGGAAATGGAAGATTAGAATGATGATGATGATGATGATGATGATAATATGGTGATATATTTGTACATGATTGCCTTTTATCATACAGTATCTGTAACTTACAGTTTTTACTCTGCTTTCATGAAATAAACAGCACATAGAAATATGAAAGAATTATCTTTTCTGATACAAAAATTGGCTACACATTCATGAAGAAAGAATAGGTGCTTATAATTAAGTACTGTATACTCTTACATTGCCACTTGTTGTCATATTTTTAAAGCTTACCCTCCCTTTTTTCCCCTCTTCATAAATGGAGTCACATGGAGCAAGTGGGAAAAAAATAAATTTTAAAATAATCGTATGTGTTTTCACCATCTTCATAATAATGAATATACTGTAATTGTAGAATTAATAAATTATCCATTGAAGATATGGTACCAGATTGGTCTTCTGATTAATCAGCTTTTGCTTTGTACCAATTTTATTTGACCATTAGTGTTTAATATCTGTGATTACTTAGTATTTTTAGGTGCTCTGGGATATTGCTGTATTGTTTGCTTGCTAAATTTAAGTACAGTATACACTGCTTCTTAACATATGGGTAACAAATAGTTTTATTCATAATACAAATTGAGTTGTGGAGATTTTGCGTGTAATACTGCACTTTATGTTAATGTGTTTGTACAGTATGTGTGTGATTATTTGTGATTGACTTAACCTTGAAATGCATTGATTCATTCATACATGTTTAACATCATCTACAGTACAATATGGTGTGGTGCATAAATTTCTGTATCGGTGGTGCATAAGTGGCTGTATGAAGACACTGCATTTGTTAACTCCTACAGATTACACCATTGACACTAATGAAGAGGTTAGAACCACTAATGCAGTAAAAGTGTACACAGTTCAGCTTTCAGCACAACAACATTGATGTATACACCAATACAGTACTTGAAATACTGCTTATTATTTTAAATGAAGTGTCTTATACACCACCCTGTACCTGCTTATTGAGTGACCAAACTCTTTCTCCAACTTGATTATTTCTCACAGGAACTTGTGCTGTTGTAGTGACAAAGAGTGGAAAGTGCAGATCCCTTGTAGCTAACCTAGCAGCTGCCAATCACTTTACCAAGTCCCATTTGGAAATTCCTGAGAACAGAGCCTTAATGGAAAAGGCCAAATATTATTATATTTCAGTAAGTTGTTGCCTTATTGGTCGTATATTAATTGATATAGATAGTAGAATACGCGTTATTTTTATAACACACTATAGATTTTTGGTGTGCAGGGTGTTCTCACAGTTACTGCTTGCTAGAGCATGTAGTCGGTAGATAGAGGCCAGACTAAATTATTGCTTTATTGCTAATGATCAGTTTGACATTGCATTTCCATAGTACTGAAGCAAATACAAGCTAATCTGGTGGTTTTTATTTTATTTATTTGCATTGTTTTGTGGATTTTTTAGGATATGATTACTGAGTATGATGATGGTAAGAGAGGAAAATCAGTTTTTAAAAATTGATGCCTTTCATCAGTGATCTTAGAACTTCAAATAATTTTTCCTTTCTTTTTCTTTCCCTCTTTGAGTCTGTTACAGCCAAAATTTATTTTTGGCATCAGTGTCATTTCATTCTCCTTTAATAAAAAAAAAAAAAAAAAAAAAAGCTCAATCGGTGTCAATGTTAACTCTTGCTCAGTTTTGCTGACCAGTAATTATCTTAACAATATGCATGGTCATTCTCATCCAGAGAAAAGAGAGTTTTGAAGGTGTGAAGGGTGTATGCGTCTGGAGTGTAGCTGAGAATTTTGAAGGATTGATTGGTAAAACACCCATTTCACCGGGTACTTTGTTGGTAGTTCTTGTACTTTTGTACTTTCCCATTCCCAGTCTCTAAATCTTACCAACTGCATTTAAATTTGGGAACTATGGTTAGGGTGATGATGAAATGACAGTTGCAGAGTTTTATCTTATTCATTTTAAGTGCTTTCACAACTCTTAAAATACACAAAACTAATGTCTTATTTGTGGGATAGCTTCTATACATGTTTTAGTAGGTCATTAAAGGTATGGTTTGAGTGATAATGCAATGACCATTGCAGAATTTTATCTGATTCAGATTTAGTTCCTTCACAAAACTTTAAAAATACACAAGTATAATGTCTCATTTGTGTGATAACATCTGTACAGTACTTGGTTTAGTAGCTCATTGAAGGGTTAACCTATACAGCTTAGGGACATTGTCTTCAGTTTGAATAAAACTGTCAAACATATACCTGAATAAAATGAAAAAAGATGTACTCAGACAAGAGGAGTGGCTGTGCCCATGTACCTCCTCCCGCTTGGTACTCCACTGCTTTGGCTGTAAGCTTGACCCGATTATTTATATTTATGTCAGCTAACTGATACCAGTAATGCTAAATATGTCTCAGAGCTGTTGTTCTATCTTTTCTCAGGGCTTCTTCTTAACTGTGTCTCCTGAGTCTATATTGATGGTTGGGAAACATGCCTGTGAGAAAAACAAAGTGTTCAGTATGAATCTTTCTGCGCCATTCTTATGTGAGTTCTACAAGGAGCCAATGATGCAAGCCTTCCCCTATATTGATATTATCTTCAGTAATGAAACAGTAAGTTGCCCTGTAGGAGTCATAGAAAGTTTTTCAAACTCTCCAGCATAAGAGTTAAATAAACATGCATAGATAATTTGAGTTCAGTGCAGTTTGTTGATATTGTACTTCAGAAATTTCACAGATGTATGTGTTTCACAAAATTGAACTTCATCCAATATTTGACAGGAAGCTGCCAAGTTTTCAGAAGTACAAAAACTTGGTGCAAGAGATATAAGGGAAATTGCCTTAAAAACAGCAGCTTTACCAAAAGAGAACTCAAAGAGAGAACGCATCGTTGTCTTCACTCAGGGAGCTGGAAATGTTGTTCTAGCTAAAGGTAGGTCGTCCTTCATAATAGTTAGTTGTCTTGTCTTGACAGTACGGTAGTCCCTCCCTTTTTGCGGGGCCTGCTTTTACCAGGTTCGGTTATTCATGGAGAGGAGATGGTCATTTTTAAAAAATGTCTGAGAAATGCTGGAACTGTCATTGGGGTTCCATATGATGTATTTTTCCCACCTGCACAACCCTTTCCACACTTCCTCTTGTGGCCTGCATTCCAGCTTCCCTTGTTTGCCTCTTTTGGGCCACTGTAGTGTTGTCATCTTGGTGGAATAACCACAAAATCTGATGTGTTTACATATTATGTAGTTGCGACTCTAACTTATTCATGCAAAAGTATTCACCATTTACCATAATTTATAACATTATACCATTACTATAATTAATAATATCACTGCAGTGTTCATTTCCCCAAATTAATTAATGTAATTCCGTCTTGTGCAGTGTTTGTGATGTGGGTGCATAAGATAGGTATTGTATTAGAGTTAAACTGTGAGATAATGCTGATTTCATATGTGCAGTGTGTTGGGGAGAGTGTTTGGAGATTGTCAGGCATGAAAGGATTGATCTTGCTGATGAGTCTCTCAAGTGTGTGGAAGAGTTTTATTATTTGGGAGACATGTTATGTGCTGGAAGTGGGGCTGGAGCTAGCTTTGTGGCTAGAGTGAGGATTGGTCAAAAGAAGTTCAATGAGTTGTTGCCTCTCCTGGCATTGAGAGGGCTTTCCCTCTGTGGTAAGGGGTCTTTATATGCGGCATGTGTTAGGAGTGTAAAGCTGTATGGTAGTGAGACGTGAACGGTAAAGGAAGTTGTTGTTCACAGGCTCAAACGTGCAGAAATGACAGTGATTAGGTGGATGTGCAGTGTGCCCTTGAATGCGAGGCCTGGGGAGCTAGATTTATTTACAATGGAAGAGTTTAGAGGTAGGATGGGACTGGAGTATATTGGTGTTGTGATGAGGAGAGGTAAATTGAGATGGTTTGGGCATGTGGAGAGGATGGGGAATGACAATTGGGTGCAGAAAGTGAGAAGTGTTAACATTAAGGGTAAGGTTGCGAAGGGTTAGACCGAAAAAGACCTGGGATGAGGTAATTGATTGTGACCTCAGGGATAAGAGGCTGAATAGGGAGGCTGCCAGAGATTGACCAGCATGAGTGCTGCTGTTAGGTGACCAAGGCCGACACATGCAAACATGTTGGAGCCATTGTAAATGAATGCACGAAGTTCTAAGATGACTGCAGAAACAAGCATTGTTGCGAAAAAGTACAGAACATAACAATCTAGCCCCAAGAATATTGTGTGCAGTTGTCGTGAGACTGTTGTGGTGATGAAAACACGACCATATACAACACATAGCCTAATAAGAATAAGAAATTCTTTAAGTTACTAACTGGAATGAGGTATAAGAGTTTGCATGTGCTGTCACCAACAGTCACGGTTTTGGAAACTCAACAGCATACGACTTTATAAAGCAGTATCATTAGACTACCTTACTTCAACGATGAAACACATCCTATCCATTTCTCCTTTCTCTGAAATCTCCGTTCTAGGAGATTTCAGTGTTCACCACCACCTTTGGGTCTCCTCTCCTTTCACTGATCCACCTGGTAAACAAGCCTATATCTTTTCTATCCTTAATGACCTAGTGCAGCTAGTACAGCACCCTACCCATATCCCTGACCGCCTTGAAGAGAGCTTCAACATACTTGACCTCTTCCGTACAACTAATCCTTCTGTTTCCCCTGTTAGTCTTTCCTCTCTGGTGGGCTTCTCCAATCACAACTTTATTACCTTAACCTATCCTGTCATTGCAGTACAGCCTGTGGACCCTCCAAAGAAACGTCGATTGTGGCACTGTAGAGCTGCTGATTGGGAGGCCTTCAGGCAGTACTTCTTTGATTTTCCCTGGAATGATTATTGCTTCCATGGCAGGGAGCCATCTGAGAGTGCCTTGTGCATTACGGAGGTTATTCTTTCAGGCATGGAAGCATACATTCCTTTCTAATATCCTTTGACTAATGCAAGAAAGTCTTGGTTTAATCACTCTTGTTCTAATGCTGTCCACAACAAGGAGAGGGCCTATAAAAGGTACAGGAGCCAACCCACCCCTGAATCACATCTTTTTTATGTTTCTTCATGGAATTGTGCTAAGTCTGTTCTTGGCTCTGCTAAAAATAATTTCATCCGTACTAAATGCTGTCAACTCTCCAACTCGAATTCTTCCTGCTCCTTCTAGGACCTTACCAGAAACCTTTCTAACATCTTTACCTCATCATCCTTCCCTCCTCTTTTCTACTCTGATGGCTCTGTAGCTATTTCTTCTACTGATAAAGCAGATCTCTTCACTCAGACTTTCTCCTCCAGTTCCACTGTAGATGATTCCAGTGCTGTTTTTCCATCACTTCCCCCTCTCTGACTTCCTCATGGCTGACATTAAAATATTGCTAGCTGATGTATATTTTGCCATCACTGGCCTCAACACTAACAAGGCATATGGGACTGATGGGGTCCCTCCTGTTGTCCTCAAGAACTGGGCTTCTGTGCTTACATCCTGCCTAGGTAAACCCTTTAGCCTTTGTCTGTCAACTTGTACCTTTCCTTCTTGCTGGAAGTTACCTCTCATTCAGCCAGTCTCAAAGAAGGGTGATCATTCCCAGCCCTCTAACTATCGCCCAATTGCTTTAACATCCTGTGTCTCATGTTCTTGAGTCCATTCTTGACAGAAAAATTTTAAAGCATCTTTCCTATCATAACCTTCTTTCTGATCATCAGTATGGGTTCCGTCAGGGATGCTCCACTGGCGATCTTCTCGTCTACCTTTCAGACTCCTGGTCATCCTCCTTTCGGAACTCTGGTAAAAACTTTGCCGTTGCACTTGACATCTCAAAGGATTTCGATTGAGTTTGGCAGAAGTCTTTCATTTCCAAACTGCCCTCTTATGGTTTCTAACATTCTATCTGTGCCTTCATCTCTAGCTTCCTTTCTGGTTGTTCTATAGCTGCTGTTGTAGATGTCAATTGTTCTTCTCCTAGATCTATCAACAGTGGTGTTCCTCGGGGCTCTGTCCTATCACCAGCTCTCTTCCTTTTATTCATCAGTGACCTAAGCTGTACATCTAACCCTATCCACTCATATGCTGATGATTCGACCAATCACCTTTCCATTCGGTTCTTGCAAACGTTCATCTCGGCTATTACATCAGCAAACAAGGGATGAGGCTATAGCACACCTAATATCTGACGTAGCTCGTATCTCCAACTGGGGAAAAAAAATCTTGATGTTTTTAACGCATCAAAGACTCAGTTTTTGCACCTATCAACCCGACAAAATCTTCCACAGGAGTACCCACCAAGGTTTGATAATATCTAACTTAATCCTGCATCATCCTTAATCATACTTGAGGTTTCATTCTCTCGGGACTTAACTTGGAAAGATCATAATTATTACATCTCTTGCAAAATCTGCTTGCAAGAGATTAGGTGTGCTATGCCGACCCCATACCTTCTTTACCCCTGCACAGTTGTTGACTTTATACATGGGTTTTATTCACTCCTGTGTAGAGTACAACTCTCATGTGTGGGGAGGCTCCCCACAGACAGCTCTTCTCAACAGGGTGGAGTCAAAGGCTTTTTGTCTCATCAACTCTCCTCCTCTTACTGGCTCCCTTCGACCTCTGTCTCTTCGCTGCACTGTTGCGTCTTTATCTCTTTTCTCTCACTACTTCAATGGTCACTGCTCCTCTGAACTGTCTGCTTGCATCCCTCCACCTCTACAATCGGCACTTAGCATCCATCTAGCAACAAATTCTCATCCCTTTTCTGTCAAACTGGGTAATGCAAGAGTTAACTGTTACTCCCAGTCCTTCATTTATGCAACACATCAGCTCTGGAACTGTCTCTCACTGTCTGTATTTCCTGCTTTCTATGATCTACAGTCTTTCAAACGCAGTGTGTCCAGGCATCTCAAATTGATCAGATCTTAAATTTGGCTCACTCTTTTTTTTTTTTTTTTTTTTTTTTTTTTTTTTTTTTTTTTTAAGGAATGGTTTGCGGGCACCTGGTCTTTGATTCCTTCTTCCTTGCATTTAAAAAAAAAAAAAAAGATGCTGAAGTTCTTTGGTGAGTGAAAATCAGTACAATACATATCCAGTAACCATGCAACAGCACTTGTCAGAACTGTTGATTTGTGCTCACATTGACAAAAGCAGATATGTTGGTAGACAGGAGTCTTCTAAAATATTTATTTGTGTCACTGTTACTGCACCATGCAGCTGATTTTGGAGGAAATTACTGCGTAACCACAGTAAACATTAGCCTCCAACACATTTTTCCACTGATGTCTCACACACCCACACACGCACACCAGCACTGGCTCACGTGGCACACGTGTGCACACACACACACACACACACACACACACACACACACAATTAGGCAAGTAAGCAGTCTTATTGACCAGACCAGTGATATTGAGGAGAAGATAACACAGGTGAATGAAGCTGTGCAAAGCTACAAAAATGATGTGGAAACCACGTATGCTGAAATGGTGAAAGTAAAGAAAGACTTAGAAACAAGGGTGGAGGAAAAAAGCATTAAAAAGGAAGTGAAAAGAAAAAAACCAAAACAATCCAAAGTTAGTCAGAGATTCAGTAGATATAAACAAATCTATAGTCATCACTGGTATAGAAGAGGAAGATCTAAAAAACAAGATCACAAGAGACAAAAAGGAGATGGCAAATGTAATCAGCTTACTGAAGGAAGTCTATCTATCTATCTATTGCCAGACGCCTCAATCCCGTTTGGGGTGGCCACAAACAAATCGCCTCCAAGTCGCCCTGTCCCCTGCCATTTCACTCCCCTGCTCCCAACTCACACCCCCCTCTCTCATATACCTCTCCACCCCATCCCTCCATCTCATCCTCGGCCTCCCCCTCCCTCTTCCCCCCTCCACCTCACTCACATACACTCTCATCGTCAGTCTTTCACCCTCCATCCTCTCCACATGGAAATCTGTAGTAAAGACATAGAGGAACACAAAAGGTTAGGAAAATATGAGAAAAGCAAGACAAGACCTCTAAAGGTGACTTTCCAGAGTGTAAACACTGTGGAAGAGATACTAAAAAATGCAAAGAATCTTATGGAAAAAGAGAAGTTCAAAAATGTATGGATAAAAAGATGCCTAACACAAGAGGAACTGGAATTACTGAAAGAGAAAAGAGAGGAAGCAAAAACAAAAAATGAGGGAAGATCAGAAGAGGAGAAGAAGAAATTTTTTTTACAAAGTAATAGGATTGCAGGTATGAAAGTGGTACACAAACAGGATGGAATAAAAAGGAGGAAGGTAGTAGAACCATGTCATGACAAGTATATAAACAAGAAGATAAAGTTGATGTACTCATATGTGGATGGAATGGTATCAAAATTACTAGAGATGAATGATTATGTCAGAGAAAATGAACCACAAATAATATGCCTAACTGAAACAAAATTAACACCAAGGATATCCAGTGACATACTAAACTTAGAGGAATACAATATATGGAGAAGAGACAGAAATTTAAAAAAAGGAGGAGGAATTATAATATTAACTAAGAAAAATCTAAAAGTCAATGAAATAAAACTAGATAGCAGCCGTGGCTCAGTGGGTTAGAGTGCTCCACTCTGACTGTAGGGTCGGAGGATCGAATCCACCCAAGGGTCATTGGTAGACATCAAGAAGGGCATCCGGTCATAAAATGCTACACGCTCCAAACCAAAGTCCTCTACCCAGGGGCAACGCCTTAGCCCTTGTCCAAAAAAGGGGTACCTGGCGTAAAACTCACTTTATACCATCACAAGTAGAACTGATTGCAGTAGAGATCAACACATCTGAAGGTAAAGTAATTGTAGCCAATTTGTACATGCCACCCAGATCAAACACATGGGAAAGAGATGAATACGAGGACCTGGCAGAGAGTACAATTTCAGAGTTTAAGATCATTACTACATAAAATGGAAGAGAAATCAGAAAGAATTATACTAACTGGGGATTTCAATACAAATATAAATTGGAATACTCTAGATATAATTAGCCAAGAAAGCTGTTGGGACCAAAAGCTCCTGGATCTCGTACAAGAGTTCTTCCTAACGCAACATGTGAGGGAAACCACCAGAAAAAGAGGACTTGATGTACCTTCTGTGCTAGATCTAATATTTACTAGGCAAGAAAATGATATTGACAGTTTATTATATCACCCTCCACTCGGCAAAAGCGATCATGCTGTACTAAATTATAACTTCAGGATAGCATATGACATAGTAAACAGCAATGACAGTTACAAATGGAGCCTAAACTATAAAAATGGAAATTATCAAGACCTAAAGAAGTATTTCTTAGAAGTTGATTAGGAAAATGAGCTTAGAGGACAAGATTTAAATGCTGTATATAAAAAATGCTGTGAATTTTATGAAATAGGAGTCCAGAAGTACATCCCACAGCACAAAGAAGCAGATAAGAAAATATAGAAATGGTTCAATACAGAATGTAAAAAATCAAAAGAAAGAAGAGATTTGTTGTGGAATAGATACAGAAGACATAATAGTGAAAGGGCGTATAATAATTACAAACAGGCAAGAAACGATTATACAAGAATAAGGAGGGAAGCCCAAAAACAGTTTGAGGAGGATATAATAAATAAAAGTAGTGATCAACCAAAGCTTGTTTTACAGCTATATCAGAAGCAAAACCAAAGTAAAAGATATAATACAATCAATTACGGATGATGGAATCACTTATACACAAGAGAAGGATATTTGTGAAGCACTAAATAAGAATTTCCAATTAGTTTTTACAGAAGAAAAAAATTTTGAGAGGGACTATGTGGAACATGCATGTCCACACATACTACCAGATATACAAATAGCAGAAAAAGTAATACAGGAGGAGTTAAGTATATTAGACAGAGGAAAAGCAAGTGGTCCTGATGAAATTTCATGTTGGGTACTACGAGAATGTGCAAAGGAGTTAAGTAAACCATTATTTTTAATTTTCAAGAAATCCTTGAGTCAAGGTAAACTACCTGATATTTGGAAAAAAGCAAATATTGTCCCCTTATTCAAGAAAGGAAATAGACAAAATCCACTCAACTACCGACCAGTATCACTGACCAGTGTTGTAAGCAAGGTATTAGAAAAGCTTATAAGAAAAGCTTGGGTAAACCATCTAGAAGAACACAGTATGATAACAGAAAGACAGTTTGGTTTCAGAAAAGGAAAATCATGTGTTACTAATCTGTTGAGCTACTATGACAGAGTAACAAACAATACAGGAAAGGGAAGGATGGGTGGACAGTATCTATTTAGATTTCAAGAAAGCTTTTGACACAGTACCACACCAAAGACTTTTATGGAAACTGTACCATCAAGGAGGAATTCGAGGCAAACAGTTTTGTTGGATGCAAGGCTTTCTCATAAAAAGAGAAATGAGAACAGTACTAAGAGGAAACTACTCATCGTGGAAAGAAGTGACTAGTGGAGTACCACAGGGTTCAGTGCTGGCACCAATCATGTTTTTAGTGTATATAAATGATATAAACAGTAACACTGGAAATGAGAGCTATCTGAATATGTTTGCAGATGATGCAAAAATACAAAGGAGAATTACTAACACAGACTCTTGTAAAGAGCCACAAGAAGAATTAAATAAACTTTATGAATGGAGTAGTACTTGGCAAATGGAATTCAATGTGGACAAGTGTCTTGTAATCAAGTTTGGTAAAAGTGGAAAAAGACCTGATTGGGATTATAAGTTAGGAAATAAAACCCTATACACATCAGAAAGAGAGAAAGACCTAGGTGTGATCATCAATAACAGACTATCTCCGGCTGACCACATCAGCAAGAAGGTACGGAACATGTATACACTGCTTGTAAATATGAGAATAGCATTCACATACATAAATGAAGACATGCTAAGAAGGATAATAACATCATTCATTAGACCAACCCTGGAATATGCATCAGTAGTCTGGAATCCTCATCTCAAAAAGCACGTAGACAAGATTGAAAAAGTTCAAAGGGCTGCTACAAGATGGATACCAAGCTTAAGGGACCTAAGCTACGAAGAAAGACTAAATAAACTGAATCTACCAGCACTACAGGAGAGAAGGAAAAGAGGTGACATGATAATGCTATATAAGTGCATATCAGGGAAGGAGAAAATAGACATAAATGATTACTTAACACATGGAGAAGCATCAGTAAGAGGACACTGCAAAAAACTGCATAAGAAGAGAGGTGATAAAGACATAAGGAAATTCAGTTTCCCAAACAGAGCAATTGACCAATGGAATGCACTACCAAATGAAATAGTGTGTGCCAAAACAATTCACAAATTTAAGGATATGTACGATAAATATGGTTTAAGACACGGCACAGTACGAGCTTGACTCATTCCTGTAAAGATACAATTAGGTAAGAACACACACACACACACACAAGAAAGAGACAAAAAGGAGATGGTAAATATAATGAACATATTGAAGGAAGTATCAGAGGATATCTGTGGTAAAGATATAGAGGAACACAAAAGGCCAGGGAAATATGAGAGAAATAAGTCAAGGCCACTGAAGGTAGCCTTCCAAAGTGTGTACACTGTAGAGGAAATATTAAAAATGGAAACAAACTCATGGAAAAAGAGGAATTTTAAAAGGTATGGATAAAAAGATGCCCAACTCAGGAGGAATGGGGATCACCAAAGGAAAAGAGGGAAGAAACAAAAACAAAAAAATGAAAGATCAGAGGAGAGGAGCAATTTTTTTTTTTTTTCCAAAGTAGTGGGATTACAAGTAAGAAAATGGTATATAAACAACAGGGACTAAGAAAATGGAAGGTAGTAGACACAAATGTCAGTTATGTAAACAACATGATTAAGTTGATGTACAGCACCCTCGCGTCCAAGATGGTATTATTGTCGCATGAGGGTCCCGTCTTGGATGAGAAACATCTTATTCCAACACAAGACCTCATGGAAAAAATTACCCTAATATTGTCACAAAATCTTTGAAATGTGCCCCTAAAAACATCAACCTAGACCTATTTTGGCACCAAAACAAATTTTCTCACCTTGAAAGTGTGTGTTTCAGTGCTCCAAGGGGTTAACAGACAGTTTCCTAGGCATTTTTTTTTTTTTTTTTTTTTTTTTTTTTTAATGCGAGGAAGAAGGAACCAAAGGCCATGAGCCCGCAGTAACAGTTCCCTCCAAGAGAAAAACAAAACACAACAGAGAGCCAAATTCAAGATCCAATCATTTGGAGATGCCTGGACACACTGCGCTTGAAAGACTGGAGATCATAGGCAGCAGGAAATACAGATTGAGGGAGACAGTTCCAGAGCTGACCTGTTGCATAAATGAAAGACTGGGAGTAACGGTTAACTCTTGCATTTGAGAGTTGGACAGAAAAGGGATGAGAGTTTGCTGCCAGACGGGTGCTACGCGCCCGTCGTAGAGGTGGAGGAATGCAAGCAGACAGTTCAGAGGAGCAATGACCATTAAAGTAGCGATAGAAAAGAGATAAAGATGCAACAGTGCGGCGAAGAGACAGAGGTTGAAGGGAGTCAGTAAGAGGAGG
This sequence comes from Coenobita brevimanus, assembly GCF_032717465.1. Taxonomy (NCBI): domain Eukaryota; kingdom Metazoa; phylum Arthropoda; class Malacostraca; order Decapoda; family Coenobitidae; genus Coenobita; species Coenobita brevimanus. The sequence continues at coordinate 43,094,737 of NC_137063.1, forward strand.
AGAGTTAATGAGACGAAAAGCCTTTGACTCCACCCTATTGAGAAGAGCTGTATGTGGGGAGCCTCCCCACACATGAGAGTTGTACTCCACACAGGGGCGGATAAAACCCCTGTATAGAGTCAACAATTGTGCAGGGGTAAAGAAAGAGCGGAGACGGCTTAGCACACCCAATCTCTTGGAAGCAGATTTTATAAGAGATGTAATATGATCTTTCCAAGATAAGTCCCGAGTAAATGAAACCCCAAGCATGTTCAAGGATGATGCAGGATTAAGCTGAATATTATTAAACATTAATGGGTATACCTGTGGAAGATTATGTCGGGTTGATAGGTGTAAGAACTGAGTCTTAGATGCATTAAAGACAACCATATTATTTTACCCCAGTCAGAGATACGAGCCAGGTCAGACATTAGGTGTGCCATAGCCTCATCCCTTGTTTCTTGAAGTAACTGTTGAGATGGGCGTTGCGGGAACCGAATGGAAAGGTGAAGGGTGGAGTCATCAGCGTATGAGTGGATAGGGTTAGATGTACAGCTTAGAAGATCATTGATGAATAAAAGGAAGAGAGTTGGTGATAGGACAGAGCCCTGAGGAACACCACTGTTGATAGATCTAGGAGAAGAACGGTGGCCGTCTACAACAGCGGCTATAGAACGACCAGAAAGGAAGCTAGCGATGAAGGCACAGATAGAAGGATAGAAACCGTAGGAGAGCAGTTTGGAAATTAAAGATTTATGCCAGACTCGATCGAAAGCCTTTGAGATGTCAAGTGCAATGGCAAAGCTTTCGCCAAAGTTCCGAAAGGAGGATGACCAGGAGTCTGAAAGGTAGGTGAGAAGATCGCCAGTGGAGCGTCCCTGACGGAACCCATGCTGACGATCGGAAAGAAGGTTGTGATAGGAAAGATGCCTTAAAATTTTTCTATTAAGAATTGACTCGAAAACTTTTGAAATACAGGACGTTAAAGCAATTGGACGATAGTTGGAGGGTTGGGAGTGGTCACCCTTCTTTGAGACTGGCTGAATGAGAGTAAACTTCCAGCAAGAAGGAAAGGTACAAGTTGACAGACAAAGGCGAAAGAGTTCGCCTAGGCAGGGTGTAAGTGCAGAAGCACAGTTCTTGAGAACTACAGGAGGGACTCCATCAGAACCATATGCCTTATTAGTATTGAGGCCTGTGATGGCAAAAAATACATCAGCTGAAGAAATTTTAATGTCAGCCTTGAGGAAGTCAGAGGGGGGAAGTGATGGAGGAACAGCACCGGAATTGTCCAAGGTGGAATTGGAGGAGAAAGTCTGAGCAAAGAGATCTGCTTTATCAGTAGAAGAAATAGCTACAGAGCCATCAGAGTAGAAAAGAGGAGGGAAGGATGATGAGGTAAAGTTGTTAGATTGGTTTTTGGCAAGGTGCCATAAGGAGCAGGAAGTATTCGAGATAAAGAGTTGAAAGCATTTAGTACAGATGAAATTATTTTTAGCAGAGCAAAGAACAGACTTAGCACGATTCCGGGCAGAAATGTATAAAAGTTGTGATTCAGGGGTGGGTTGGCTGCAGTACCTTTTATACGCCCTCTCCTTGTTGTGGACAGCATTAGAACAAGCATGATTAAACCAAGGCTTTCGGACATTAGTCAAAGGATATGAGAAAGGAATGTATGCTTCCATGCCCGAGAGAATAACCTCCGTAATGCACAAGGCACACCCAGATGGCCTCAGGCCATGGAAGCAATAATCATTCCAGGGAAAATCAAAGAAGTACTGGCTGAGGGCCTCCCAATTCGTAGCTTCAAAGTGCCACAGACGATGTTTCTTTGGAGGGTCCGCGGGCAGTACGGTACCGGAGCGATAAGACAGGTTAAGGTGATAAGGTTGTGATCGGAGGAGCCCAACGGAGAAAAAAGTTAACAGTGTAAGCAGAAGGATTAGTTGAAAGGAAGAGGTCAAGTATGTTGGAACTCTCTCCAACGCAGTCAGGGATATGGGTAAGGTGCTGTACAAGCTGCTCTTGGTCATTAAGGATAGAAAAGGTGTGTGCGTGTTCACCAAATGAGAAGTACTGTACGCAGTCACTCCACGCTGACAACTTCAGTATTTTTTATTTTTTTCCCCTTATTGTTGATGACTAATGTCTTTCTAAAATATTTTTTTTTTTTTTTAATGAGTGCACCAAAAGTGATTCCTGGTGAAATATGCATGATGCTGAGTGGCCATTATTCACATGCTGATTAGGTCAGAAGTTTTTGGTTGATTGGTAATGAGGACAATCAAGTGGCTTAGTGGCAATCTTTAGTGTTTAAAATTTTTAGGGGGAGCATTTGGGGGTAATACTAGTCGGTTAGGTTAGTATGCACTGTGTATCCAGTCGATGAGATCATATGTAAACACACTGTCTTGGGTGTCTTAAGGCAGACACATTTGTAATAACCTATCATTAAATATATTTTTAACAAAAAATATGGGGCTTCTAGAACTTAACCCCCTATTTTACATGTAAATATATATCACGTTTTTCTGCGAAATTGATTTTGCATGAGGTTCTGCATGACCTATCTCATGTCGTATTTTATTGGACAGCATCGCAACCACATCACTCTCCCAGGTGCAGGAACCGTGTTGGACCGAGTGAGATCGTCATAGCTGTATTCTCCTCGGATTTGGGCCATTTTGAACAGTTGGTTCCATATTGGACGTATGCAATCGTATTACAGAAATATATTGGATTTTTTATTTATGGTCTCCATCTTCAACATGAAACGTCTTGGACAAGCCTGTCTTGGACGCGAGGGTACTGTACTCAAATGTTGACGGAATGGTATCCAAAATTTTAGAGATAAACGACTATACCAAAGAAATGGAACCTCATATTATTTGCCTAGCTGAAACAAAATTAATTCCAAGGATATCAAATGACACCCTAAGCTTTGAATATTACAATATATGGAGAAGAGATAGAAATTTGAAAAAAGGAGGAGTTATGGTATTAACCAAGAAAAATCTACAAGTCAAAGAGATACGACTAGATATACTGTACAGTCACAAGTAGAACTGATTGCATTAGAGACTGACACATGTGAAGGGAAAATAATTGTGGCAGATTTATACATGCCACCCAAAAAACTACTTGGGGAAAGAGGCACATATGAAGACTTAGCAGAAAGTACAATTCAGAGATTAAAAACCCTACTACATGGACTGGAAGAGAAATCTGAAAGAATTTTATTAACTTATGATCATTTGCTTTAGCATAATCTTACCAAAGATAGTGTTTTGTTTATACAAGGTGGGGTGGGCATGCATCTGTGTAGTCTGATGATAAACTTTTTGGGGAAATGACTACAGACGGGGACCATTCTCCAGGATTATCTTGCGTAAATTGTTTTTATTTACATTATTTTTATATGTTTATTTTATTATATATATATATATATATATATATATATATATATATATATATATATATATATATATATATATATACAGTGCTCATCAGAATTATTGAGCGCCCTGCGTCCCTCCTAAGAAACAAACCTTTCAACATTGAAAAAACATATAAATAATGCATTTTATTTACCTTTAGTGCTTCGTAGGGTAGCCTTTACGTTTCTTCACGGACCTGAGACGTCTTGGAAGTGAAAGGGCGAGGCTCTTGAGGTGCTGGAGGGGTATTTTGTCCCAGGAGTCACGAATTGCAGCTTCCAGCTTAGGCAGAGAGCTAACGTCCTTCCCTTGGAGACTCTTCTTTACGAGGTACCAGAGGTTTTCAATCGGGTTGAGGTCTGGGCTATTTCCTGGCCAGTCAGTCATGAATGATACCTCGCAGTCACGAAGCCAGTTGGTGACCGATTTGGCCTTGTGAGCAGGTTCACCGTCCTGCTGAAACACTCGTGCACCTGTTAGCTCGAATGAGTCTGGTAAATGATCACACAGAAGCTCCAGGTAAACATCCTGATTCACTCTGACATTCTTGGGAAGCACAACAAGCTTCCCCAAACCTTGACCCGAGAAACAAGCCCACACCATGAGTGAATCAGGATGTTTAACTGTGCTTTCTACATACCGTGGGTCAAGTGGGTCACTACCTTTGCGTCGATACACACGTGCTCCTCTGTTACAGGTAACACTAAACGTTGCCTCATCAGACCACAACACTGACAAGCATTGCTCCTCACCCCAGTTTAGATATTTATTAGCAAAGTCAAGCCTATGAATTCTCTGGCTCTTGGTGAGAAGAGGCTTTTTCACAGGCCTATGACTTGTGAAACGAAGCTCATGCACCCTACGAGACACTGTTCTCACAGACACCTCACCAAACACTTCTGGGTTGCTCTCCTTAATTTTCCTTGCACTCACACGAGGATTAAACTCCACTGCACGTTTTAAAACATTAACAGACCTTGGGGAAGTTTTCCTAGGCCTACCAGACCTCGGTTTTTTAAAACATTAACAGACCTTGGGGAAGTTTTCCTAGGCCTACCAGACCTCGGTTTCTTTGTGGGAACTTCACCACTGTTTTCCACCCGAAACCGTGCACACCAACGACGCACTGTCGATCGTGCCACACCAACCAATTCACTAATTTCCTTTGTCTGGTGGCCTGCCTCCTTTAGAGCAATGATCTGGGATATGATTTCACTCGATAGTTCACGGGTAGGTGCCATAACAAAGTTGTGAAGACCAAAACACTGCGGGACACTCAGTAAAAAATGGCGCAATTTGAGAGGGACACTCGGCGGAGTTCCTCTCTCTCAGGCAGCCCGTGGACGACTGAGGCGGGAACCAACCAGCGTGTCGGAAGGCCTCAGGCTACCGTGACGTCATGCTCGGAGCTCAAACTTGTGGCTCAATTTTTACCCCCCAAAATGGGTGATTCTTTTTTGGCCATAAGTATTGCGCGCCCAGCGGACAACGCTGAATAATTTTGACGAGTACTGTATATATATACTGCATATATCTCTCTCTCTCAGGTATATATATATATATATATATATATATATATATATATATACATACAGTATATATACCTGTACTGTATATCTATTGCCAGACGCCACAATCCCGTAAGGGGTGGCCATTGACTTTGAGTTATTTGTTTTACGGGGAGGGGCACTAACCCTGCACCAACCCACTTGCTGACACGTAGGGAGCACGTATGGTTTGGTTATATGGTTACCACCTAACGTTGTAAATGGTTTCATGGCTTACAGGAAACCATTTGGCTTGTCACTCAATGTAATGCCACCTGTAATATGTACCAGGTATATATATATATATATATATATATATATATATATATACATATACATACATACACACACAGTACCCTCGCGTCCAGCACGGTAATATTGTCATGCATGGGTCACGTGTTGGACCAAAAACGTGTTGGACTAACAATAGAGCTTATGGGGAAAAATGAATTATGTCAGCAACCCTCGGAAAAGTCACCCTAAATACCTACCATACACCTATACATATATTGGTACTATTGTAATTATAATAAATGGTACTGTGCTATGAATGACAACTAACCTTTTAGGATAGTGTTGGTGGGCTTGCTGGGAATGGAAGGTGGTATCCAAGGCTGTAGGTAGTCCTACTGGGTCTCTGCAGGATGGCTGCTGGCGTCACTAGCGGGTAATGGCTGTTGCTCCTCCTCAACCTCCCTCATAAATCCTTCAAAATCACACTCAGAATCACTATCTTCGTCCACAGCCATGGAAGGTCCTGCTTCTCCCTGTCCTAGCACTGTAATCCTCGGCAAAGTGCATGCTTCTCACACTGTTGCCAGAGCCCCGTCTCGTGACTGTGGAAAGTGATCGCTGTCGCTGACTCGGTAGAGAATAAGGAGAAGCAACTTTGTTTATAAACTGGTACGCACGCTGATGAGAAGGGTTTCAAAACGATTGATATTTATTCTAAAATATTAATATGTATTCAGTGTCAGGCTAAATGTTCAATGCTGTAGTACGATACATTCTCTGTCGAGTCGCCTGGGTTTTGGTCACACTGTTTTGCCCGTCGTATCCTCGGCAGGAATCCGTCCAGTTGAATTCCAAATGCCTGTGGTATCGTCGGCAATTTTACCACGTTACCGTTCCGATTAACCATCGTATCCTCGGCAGACCTGGTATGAAGTGCCGTGTGATAGCCTTTGGCTGCCAGGATCTTGTCTTAGTTTTTTATTATGATCACGTTGGCTTCATTCATGTCGTAGGCCTTGGCAGTGTCAACTTTCCTCTCCCCTTTCTTCTTCCTCTCGATGCTTTCTAGCTTGGTGGACTGAGGGAGGTGCCGACGCTTCTTGGGGTTCTCAGAAGGCTTCCTAGGCATCGTGAGTAGGGTAAAATGCAGTAACAAGGGCAGAAAATGCAGCAAGAAAAAAGCACCTTCCAATGCAATTATGTGACTGAGTGGCGCTGTGGTGGGAGAAATTTAAACAAAACATCACGTGACACCAGAAGCATTTTTAATTGGGCGGCATCACGATCACGTCACAATAGCGGGCGGGGAAGGCTACTTGATCAGAAGTTTTCATTGTCTATTATCATCATGGGAATTTCCAGTATGACTGTGTTGGACCGGGGGTGATCGTGCTAGAGTGAACTCTGCGGATTTCGCCCACTTCTCGGAGCTCTGTGCGTGTTATGCTAACACACTCGTGTTGCAGTAATTAAATTGTATTAAATAATACTAATTAATTGCTCTCCGTGCTGGACTAACACGTGTTGGACGCGAGGTTACTGTATGTATATATATATATATATATATATATATATATACAGTATATATATATATATATATATTAGGTGTGACCTCAGGGTTGAGGGACTGAACAGGGAGGCTGCAATGGATCGTGCAGCATGGAGAGCCACCATTAGGTGACCAAGGCCGACACATTCAAGCATGTTGGAGCCTTTAAAAACGAAAATGAAAACGAAAACGATATACAGTATGTATATATATATATATATATATATATATATATACAGTATATATATATATATATGTATATATATGTCCTGGATCCTTTCGGGGTTTATCTTTCTGCGTAAAACGTGTTTAGCTTAAATCAGGTTCACATAAGTTGAGGGGGTCTACTGTATATAAGAGACTGAATAGGAAGGCTAGCATTTCAGGTTGTAGGATTGATTACATTTGGGGTGGGGTTGGGGACAGTTATATTGGGTTCAGTGGTCAAAGAGGGGACTTTGGCTTGGAGGCTTGGAGAAGATGCTGTACTTTACCCCTTTTAATGTGTAAAGATAGTGTTTCCATTACACAGTATACAGTTGCAGCTGAACTGCCACATTAGAAGTGAGTGCATTGTGTTTATTTATTTACTGTTTATGCTTTCAGGTGGTAAAGTAACAGAGTTTCCAGTTGTCAGACTGACTGATGAGATGTTGATTGACACCAATGGGGCTGGAGATGCTTTTGTTGGAGGTGAGTATGTCCTAATACAGGTATTACTTTAGACTTATGTAAGAAACAAGTAATTAAAGGTAATGATTTGCAGCAAGGAATAACATTATCCTTATTTTGCTTGTAAATCTGTTCCAGATTAAAAGTAGATTACAGTTGGAGTATAACCTCTGATGTATGTACTGTACATGTTCAGATAGTTGGAGTATAACCTCTGATGTATGTACTGTACATATACAGAACTGTAGTACAGTACCTCTTAAGTTTACAAAGTATGTAAATCTACTGCTTGTTTCCAGAAAAAAAAAGTCCTGTGCTTGGGTAATGGAAATTTTTTCCTGAATAAAATAATCTGGCAGTAATCAGAATTAAAGTAAATAAATAAATAAGTAAATCCAAAGCATAAGGAGTTGAGATTTTAATATGCCTTTGTTTCATTTATCAACAATACATTTATCATTTAAGTAACTTTTACTGTCTTCATTCACTTACTAGTAAAGGTTTCCCCCGGCTGAATACAATTTCCCGGCATTAGGTCATGGTAACCACCATCCACTCTCTTGATGTAGTGCTGCTTGCTGCTTCCTTCATTTTTATAATTCCTTTTCGGTGTCTGCCCCACTCACATCCTATTTCTCCCATCTTTCCTGTCACATCTTATTACTCTTCTTTCATTTTCAAGTGGCTTTACATTGAGTATCAAGCATGATGGTTTCCTGTAAGCAAGAAACCAATTACAACGCTGGATGGTAACCATGTAACCAACCCGTACGTATTCCCTACATGCCAACTGGTAGGTTGGCAGAGGGTAGTGCTCCTCACCATAAAACAACTATGGTATTTGCTGGCCTATATGATGAACTTTGTTCCCCCCAAAAAAAAATATATATACAGTACAATCCCAGCTATCCGGTATCCAGACAAACAGAATACTCAGAATAACGGGAAAATTCAAGGGCTGGTAAAAATGTCAGGAAGTTATAACTGTGCGCCAATTTGAATGGACTGCCAAACTGCCGTTTGATCGTGTCACGCGAGGCTGGGTGAAGTCAGACAAAGTGAGGTGAAGGCATTTCCGGCTAATGTAAATCCCTAGCAAATCCTCTTAACCACCCCTCCTCTCCCCCTCTTTCCCCTACTTGAATTCAGTCATCCTCCACACCCTCCAAAAATCACCAGTCTGCTTTTTGCCACCAGACAATAAACAAGCTTTCTTGCTATTGTGTTCCTGTGATAGACAGTAATTTGTACACTCCAAAATGCCTAAAGTTCAAACTAAACGTAAGCGTATCGTGCTTACCTTGAAACAGAAGCTGGACATATGCAACAGACTTGAAAAAGGCGAACATTATAAAACACTAATGGCTGAATATAAATGTTAATAAGAATGAAAGTTTACTTTGTTGGAAGAAAAATAAATAAATAATATGCCTGCATTTCATACGTACATCATTTATTTTATTTTCTGCAAAACAGCTGAGTGGCGGGTGAGGGGTGGAGTGATGGAGGTCAGGTGGGGAAGAAGAAGAACAATCGGGGTCAGAAACGTAAACAAAACTCACGTGGGGGCACAGGTGTCGTGATAATTCTACAGTGCAGTCTTAACACATCATCAGTTCACTAATAAATGTTCAAGCTTTTATTTCTTTATTTTATTTTTCAATTTTTATGAGTACAGTACATACTGTATAATGAATACAGTAATTCGGTAAACAGTGGACTGGTGCAATTTGCAGTACTGCAAATTGCTAGACATTGCACGCATGTGCGTTATGACCATGGTGTGTGTTTACAAGGCAGTTTTTCAGGTGGAATCTCTTAGTGTAACCCCTAATGTGACTGGTGAGTACCTGAACTGTATTTACTGCTGTGATAGCCTTTGTATAGATTTGACTTGAAAATCAGAAATACGGGAAAAATCTGTAACCGGGAAGGTAAATTCCCCAAGCCACCCGGTTAACTGGGATTGTACTGTATATCCAATAGGCCTTGGTCATCTGATGGCAGCTGTCCAGTCTGCCCTTCCTCTAGCAACCACTCTGTTCAGTCCTTTATCTCCGAGGTCACCCTCATCCCGGGTCTTTTGTGGTCTCCTTGCAACCCTATCCTCAGTGTTCACAGCTCCTGCCCTCCACACCCAGTTCTCATCCTCCATCCACTCGACATGCCCAAGTCATTGCATTATACCCCTTCTCGTTACAGCATATAACATTGAAATCCCATCCTTTGTCCCAGCTCATTATTCACAATCCTAACCCTCCAAACCTGTCGTTCAAGGATGCACTACACAGCCATCTAATCATTATCATCTCTGTATGTTTAATCCTATTAATATCCTCTTCCTTTATTGCCCAGGTATCACTACTGTACAGCATTACACTCCAAACACATGCTGCATGATGCAGCAAGGACCCTTAGCATGGAGGGAGGGCCCTCTTAATGTCTAGAGAGGCAACAGCTCTCTGAACTTCTTCCAGTCACACCTTACCCTAGCTGTAGAGCTAGCTCCAACCCCACGTGTAACACTCATTAACTCTCCTCCTCTTACTGACTCCCTTCAACCTCTGTCTCTTCGCCGCACTGTTGCATCTTTATCTCTTTTCTATCGCTACTTTAATGGTCACTGCTCCTCTGAACTGTCTGCTTGCATTCCTCCACCTCTACGACGGGCGCGTAGCACCCGTCTGGCAGCAAACTCTCATCCCTTTTCTGTCCAACTCTCTAATGCAAGAGTTAACCGTTACTCCCAGTCTTTCATTTATGCAACAGGTCAACTCTGGAACTGTCTCCCTCTGTCTGTATTTCCTGCTGCCTATGATCTCCAGTCTTTCAAACGCAGTGTGTCCAGGCATCTCAAAATGATCGGATCTTGAATTTGGCTCTCTATTGTATTTTGTTTTTCTCTTGGAGGGAACTGTTACTGCGGGCCATGGCCTTTGGTTCCTTCTTCCTCGCATTAAAAAAAAAAAAAAAAAAAAAAAAAATGTCCTCCTAATAATAAACTCCTCCACACACACAAGAGACTCCAGCAGTCAGTCCTTTCCCACCTCTCTGTCTGTGCTTGCTCTCCCTTACATATCCTGCACTTTAAATCAATGTTACATCACAGCATACCTCTAGTACCACTACATCTTTTATGCAGCCACTTACCATGAACACTGTGCGAGCTGGAGTTACTTCCCACATCCTTGTGGCAAGTGCACAAGGCCATACTCCTTTTTGGACAGTTCCGCCACACCCCTAGATAGCATCACTTTCATTTTATCCGTGCTTACTCTCAAATCCTTGTACCCCATAACATCACCCTACTTCCAAAATCTTTACTGTGTCTTACTGATTCTCCGTTACCAATACCATCAGCAGCATACAGCACCTCCCATGGAACTCCAGTTCTGAAGTCATATGAGAGAGTTTCACGCACCATGATAAACAATAAGGAGGTTAAAACTGGCCCTTGATGCATGCAACCATTCATGGAAAACATCACACAAACAACTGTTCACTCTCACCTGGGTGTGAGCCTCCTCATTAATAGCCATACCCATTCTAACCAGCCACTTTTTAACCCCAACCTTTCTTATTGCCCACTTCACCACCTCCCTAGGATCTCTAGCAGAGGGCTTCTCCAGACCAACAAAAACAATGTACAGCCCTCTCTTCTTGTTTATCCTGAAGCTGTTGGGCAGTGAATATTGCATGAGTGGTACCTTTGCATGGCATAAACCCAAATTACATCTCATCAGTATTCACTCTTTTCCCTTATCATACCTTCCCGGACTATCTCCATTCCCTTCATTATCTGGCATGCCTCTGTAATTTCTTCTTTCCAGGGCACCACCCTTCCTGTTACATACATTTACAATCACGTCCTTCAACCAGTCATGTGGAATACACACTCTTGTATGGTATAATTTATCCAATCAGTAATTAACCCACTTCTGTATCTCCTGAGGCCTTCAGCATCTCAGCAGTCAACCCAGACACACCCACTGCTGTCCTGCATAATGCCAGTTGCCCCCCTCATGGTATCAACGTCAATCAAAAGCCAAAGGCTAAACACTGAATCTGCTGGCTCAAAACCATCTCTGTTCCATCAAAGTCCATATTCAGCCAGCAGTTATAGTGGTAGCTCAAAGCATCCTTAATATTCTTACTGTCCACCACTGCACTACCCTTCCTTCATTATTCTTCATGCACTGTAGCAGTAGATATTAGTGTTATGTACACCGTATATATATATTTTTTCATTGTATAGGCATGGTAAATTACAGACTGGATTAGTGAATGTAACATATTTTGTGTCATTTATATTGTGTTGGCAGGGTTCATGTCGCAGCTGGTGCAGGGGAAGGAGGTAGAAGCGTGCATTAAGTGTGGTATCTGGGCCGCCACGGAGATCATCCAGAGATCCGGTTGCAGCTTCCCGCTCGACCTTATGTATGAGGGCTGATCTCATCTATTTTGTTACACTGCCATGATCTTTTTAGTGTATTTCATCAGTCCTCAAACTCTAGCCACACTGCAGGCTGTATTCTTGTCAGTTAACCCATTGACCCTGGAGATGTCTTTTTCGTTTTATTCCTCCTATCTCCTGACTTTTTTATCTATCCAACATAAGATGAATACCTTAATAAACCCTCTTGGTATGAGAGGCCTTTCTAAGCTAAGTTAAATTGCCAGGTAGCAGCAAAAGTAAACTGAAAAGGATGTCAGACTAATTCAGTGGGTTAAGAAGACTCTGTAGCACTTTTTTTTTACCCATTCTGTTCAGCATACCTCAGCTTAGTATTCTCATGTGTGTTATGCACTGTGTACAGGTATTATGAAGACATATAACATACAGGAGAATAATAAGGTTTAATGTGCAAAATAAATTGCTAAGGAAGGGGCGCTAAAAATCTTCCTAAGCTGATGAGAATACCAGCCTGGAATGCCACCCACTTGCCAGATACTGTATTTTATATATTTTGAATAATTTTATAGTTCAGTATTTCATCTATAATTATATAATGTTTATATAATTGATAGATGATGATGTCTGATTGTAATAATGAAACTGTATTGTATCGTGTACAATATTTGTTTTCTATTAAATTTTCCTAAATGGTTATTGTGTATTGTTACTAAATAAAGTTTTAGTGATTACCATATACAGTAATTGTTTTCCAAAGAAAAAATCTTGCTCTTGATT